>NW_017304136.1:1032831-1046275 GCF_001594115.1 Trachymyrmex septentrionalis | reverse complement strand
TCTCTCTCTCTCTCTCTCTCTCTCTCTCTCTCTCTCTCTCTCGAGTCTACTTTATACGAGGTGTTCATTTCGCGCAATATATACGCTGCGTATATGATACCCACATCTCTTGTCAGCTCTTACGAAGCAATGAATAGTATTATACCTAGTGTATTCAAGGTGTACTCGAAATGTACGTATCGCATAAATATGCATTCCACGAAACATTTCGTACATTCCACGTCCTTGAAATTTTACCAAATTTTCAATAAACGGTTAATAATTGTAATGTATAAATAATTTAATTAAAGATTAGAATTAAAAGCAATTAAATGTTAAACGACTCTATACGTAACAAAAACACTGTAACAATTTTTCCCTCCCTCTCCTCCCTCAGTTTACCTCTCGGCTCTTATTTAATCTCAGACAAGAGAAATCTCTCTCTCTCTCTCTCTCTCTCTCCCTCTTTCCTTCTCTCCCCCCCCCCTCTTTCTCACCCTCTCTCCCGACTTGTACTTCGGTGTACTTTGGCCATAGGCGTAATTCGATTAATCGTAACTGCGTCTCGGTGGCGCCATTGAAAGCTGGTATAAGCGAGCAACAGATTCCAGGGCACTTCTACCGTTGTCGCGACTGTATTTTTCCCAAGTGCACGCTCGCAACAGGAAAGTATGACGCGACAAAATCACACGAGCAGCGGACAACGCCATGTATACGCTCATACGTGTACACTGAAGCATACACTCTCATCGTGTCGCACGTAGTCGCCGTTGTCCAGCATCACTGCTCGCTCCTATGCGGGTGGTGTCGTCGAGAGTATCTGTCAACTTATATTCCCACTTAACCATTCTCTCTGGAGTGACTGTTATTCATGTACGAACTACGGCTAGCGGCAGCGGATCCTCGCACGCTGACCTCCCATTTCCACGTTACTCGCCGAGCGCGAACGGAATGCACACGCTATTACCGCGTCGCCGAGCGCTGTAAAACGAAAGATGAGTTCGCGGTGTCAGATGTACAAAAGGAAGCGGCGTAAGATGTCCTCTCCCAAAGAGGAATTGAATCGTATTCAGAGTGTACCGCACGACGCTGCAACGCTGAAGTAAAATGCTGCGGTTTCTCACCTCCTTTCACAATACGATGTCACGCGTTTCCAGAAAAAAGGAGAAAGAAGAGAAAACGCGACCCTCCCTTTGTGCGGCCTACCTATATTTATCAAAACTGTGTAACAACGTTACGGACGTGCCGTCTACGCAAATTACATTTCATTTCCTTCGTCATTCACGAGAGAATGCTTTTGTCGGACGTTAAGTATCTCCGAGTGCAATTAATCATATTCTTCCGTCGTCATTCACGTCTTCGAGGCCACGATTGCGAGGCCTATTTCCTTTTACAAAAGGCGTCGTGGTCGGTCGCTACCTGAATTTTTTCGCTACCGACAGCGAACGAAACGGAAGGCAAAGAAAATTCGCGGAAACAAGCAATATTCGAGAGATTGTGGAGAGTTCTTCGTCGCCGAGGAGAAAAGCATACCGCCTAGTGTCGAGTCATGATCGCAGCCAATATACGGCCAAGCGAGCAACTGAGTAACCAACCGGTAGTCGACCTGTGTAATAATCCAGTTACACCGCTTCAAGACCAGTTTTTCGAACTTTGATTACAAGAGGTCATCGTATACACGAATGCGCGAGATTTCTAGCCTATGTCACTCCTAGAGAGAACACGCGAACGGAACGAGTGTCACGTTTTATCCACCTGTCGCTCTCCGCGGAATTAATTCGTAAAATCCGCCTAATGATACTCGCTCGGGAAGTTCAGATCTCGAACACGACACCAGATTCAACGTTCCTGATGTGAATGAATCGTTAAGGGATGTAACGTCAAGTGCGATTTTATCGTCGACACTCGCGAATAAAAAGAGCGATACAGACTCGATTTGAATTTATAATTTGACTTTATGAAGCTGTAAATTTTTCAAGTTATATAAGTGCGTAATTTCTACCTCCGCGTTAAGAATAATAAATTCCGCGAGAATAATTGAGGTCGATTTTTACGCATATTAAACTTCAGCGCCGGATATTAATGTATGCGCTTGTTTGCATTGTTTGCACTGAACTTTACGTATAGACATACAATACATACATCCGTATTGGTGCAGTAAAAAGTGTAAGTGCCGTAGTTTATTGTCATGTATACGACGTGTCATGGGAAAAATATGTGACAAGCTTGACTCGACACAGTCATAAAATTATATTTTATGGTATTATAATTACTCCTTAGAACACTGTTCCTTATTAAAAATACAATACCAGTTCAAGATAGTATACGTATTTACGGGCAAAAAACGAAGGCTTTAACGAATTAATAATTTGATATCTTTATAATATTATTAGCGATATTTTTAGTGCTACATCATATAAAAAACCGTAATGTCGACAAATATGATAATTATTTCGAGCTAAAAAAACAAACAGGATAAAATAATATTCAAACATTTTTTTATGTAATGAACCTCTTGTCAGTTCGAAATAAAATTGTAAAATATAATAGTTAGCTCTCTTATGTAATAAATATAAAATTTTTAGAAAGCAAACCCACAATTATTATATCGTAAAAATTATATTTAAAAAATATTACGATATTATGCTTATTCCATTGCCACAATGTATCTCAATTAATTGTACTAAACTTGTAGCAGGAATGAATACGACATAACGATTGCGAGGCGGTTTCTTTTCAGGAAGAGAAAAAAAGGTAAAACTTTCGCAAGACTTCAGGGATTTAAGATCGGCAGGTGAAGTAACCAGTAACGAATAACGAGTTTTTCGATTTTTTAAAGCCAAGCCAACCCTGAATTTTCGTTTAAAAGCTCCTCTGCAGAAAAAAAACAAAATGCTTATAAAAAGCGTATCTTCTCTTTTTTTTCTAAACTTTTATATTCCTAGTTACGATATGACCGGAAAAGAGACTGAAGCCTTTCTAAATACTTCGTTGTCCATCTTTTAGAATCTCCTGCGAGGACCTCTCATCTGCTCTCTCTCTCTCTCTCTCTCTCTCTCTCTCTCTCTCTCTCTCTCTCTCTCTCCCCTCCGCCCTTTCTACCTTTCAGTCAAACTTTTGCTAAGTTTATACATATAAAAATGAGCATTACGTGACACGGCGAGTCGCAAAGACCGCTCTTGTTTTGCTATGACTTCAGCACCCGTAGTAGACCCGCGCCCTTTATTTATTTACGCGTCTAGTGATAAATACAGGCCAAGATGTCTCTCTGCGTCATCGACAGTAGCAGCTGCTGACAACTCTTCCGAGCCTTAATAATGTTGACATCGAATGCATTAAGCCTTCAACTGTATTAACACGGAAAGCGGAATTCTGACTAACTGCGGCAAGATACCGTCCAGCGAATCAAATAATCCCACGATTTAATAGATGCATTCAGAACAACATTCAGACAACTGCTCATTAAAGGTTCAATGAGCTCTTTTATCTGATTGGGGTCTATATTTTAGGAACAGAATATGCTAATCAGATGAAAGAACTCGCTGAGCGCTCAGTGAAAGGCTGTAATTCTGAATGTGCACAATGATTGCTTAAATCTTTCAAATAGTGATATACACAACTTCTGACAAACATGGAAAAACTCTCGTCTGTATGAAGTGTCCTCGAAACGCAAAAGTCTCCATTCTTTCAACGTACTTCCGACATATTTCTAGAAACGCTTTTTTATAATTTAATGATACTGTTGAAAAGAATTTAGCAAACTTTTCACCGAACACCATCGCGTTCCGATCGTCGAACTTCGCAAGTGCTCCTCACAAGCTAGAAACTTAATCCCAATCGAAAGCGAGCACACGAAGACGGCCAAGCGTGGTGAAAATAGAGTCCACTCGTGATCTGTTCTGAAAATTTCAAAAGGCCGAAGTCGGTGTGATTGTTACAGAAATTCTTTTCTCCTTCTTATACACTTGGCCCTATACTTTCCGAGAAAATCATTTTTGCCACCAAATTGTTTATATTTCCTTTCGTATTACTCCTCGATCGCGATATTCAATATTCTTTGTTTCTCATCTTTCTCGTTTCTTTTATTATGCTATATTATTATATATCTTGAAATATAAATTCCGAAAAAAAACAAGAAAACCTACGTGGCCCTCTCCGATTTTGACGAACCGACTTTGAATATGTTGTTTTTTAAACAAAAATAAGGGTATTTTTTAAGTACCCAATCGCACTTTTAGGGAGTACGACACTTCTTTAGGAAAAAGCGTTTTTTTTTTTAAGCGAATATCATCGAAACTATGAGACGTAGAAGAAAAATTTTCTGAAGAAAAATTGAAATATTTGAAATAGTGACAATTAAAATTTGTTTAAACAAAAAATTTTTATTTATAAAAAAAATAAGAACAAAAAATTGTTTAATTGTAATTATCAAGTATCTTTAAAACCATTCAATTTTTATTTCAAACATTTTTTTCTATCTCGTACAGTTTCAACGATTCGCTTCAAAAGACAAAAACCAATTTTCTTTAAAGAGATTTTGCATCTCTTAAAAATACGATTGGCCCTATAAAAAAAAATTGATGTCCCTTATTTTTGTCTAGAAAACAATATATTCAAAAGGTCGTAAAAAGTCGAAGAAGGACACTTCCATTGGTTTCCTGGTAAGAATACTCGTCAGTTGCAGTTCGCCGTGCATACAACATCTTCATAAGCGTGCGAAGTTTATTCCAGACGTTGTGGCTAAATATATCCATCGATATTTCATTCAGACGCTCGGCGCAAAAAGATGAATGGAAACGAGCACTGCTTGATGACAATCCTCCACGATCTTGACGTAATGGCTAGAAATTGACCAGTGAAATAATCAGAAATTGCGTCATATAATATTTTTATTCGCGCGCTACATTCAATGACTGCCAGCATCGCGAATCTCGGAATGTGGAATGAAACGAAGTAGCGTAAGATCGATGGGGATTCAACCTGGTGAACGATGTGCGGCGGCATCACTTTCGAAGAAAGAAAGCGCAAGGAATGCGTCGAACAGACACGCACGCGAAAATCGTTTCCTCAGGGCAATAACGTGTAAGCAATCAGTAAATCGAGCAAAATACACGTTTCGCTGTTAGTGGAGCACGGAACGGGCTGATTCCGTTTGCTTTTGTTCGCAAGACAACTTCCGCACATAGCGACGAAAAGAATGGAGCAAAAAGAAAATACGATGGAAAAGAAAAGAACCGATTCTTTGGCGGTTCTTGCATACGGAACATGGATATTTATTTTCATGATGATCTTATCTTCGCTCGACTGTATCACGTGGTCTCTATTTAGAATTCTATTTAGAATTAGTCGAACGGAAGCATAGGGTGATGTAACGACAGACATCGTCTCGTGGTAAAACAAGCAGTATCGCCGCGTTTCCGGTACGTTTCGATGCGCTAAGATCTTAAGTAAGCGGCTTTCCCACAGTGACGCTTATAATTTGATAGAGCGTGGGCGCACCAAGCGGAAATATTACCCCAAAGTACAATTTACGTTTGATAAATCGTGGCAAAATTTTAAGTAAACGTGACAATGTAAACGTTTTTAATCAAGCTCTTATTGTTGATAGATACAATTAAGAGAAGGAAAATCAATGGGCTGTCTTAATGTGTTATATTATATATACAATAATATAAAAATACTGAGACTGATGTTGCAAATACCGTGAATGATGAGATATAAAATAGAAGAATAGCGCGAGGAAAATAATAAAATGTACACTGAAAGGATTTTGTTAATTTAACAAGCCACAAGTACCTTTAACAAATGATTTAGATAGATAGTGATAAATTATTGTTTTGATATTCGTTGTGATTGATGCTAGTCTACTATTCCAATCAGTTACTAATAATAGAAGCAATTTATGTAAAACTTAACCTATTTTTTAATAGACTTTTATTTGCTAACAATACTGATTATTTGAATTTGTATCGTGTATTATTTGTTGCATTAACGGATAACGAAAAATTATTCGCAACAGTAACCGATCGATCCGTTTTTCTTACCAAACCATCCACATTTGTCATCCCTCTTTTTGTTCCTATAACAAGCTCATTTCTCTCAGTATACAGTTGGCGTTATAATGAATATCACGGTGAATAAAGCTAATGAATATAAAGGTGAATCTTTTACTATTGAATTCTCTACAATCTTTATTCCCCGGTACATTCCTTGAAAAGTTCCTTTTATTATTATAAAATGGGAAATGAAACAAAAGTTTGCGCAATTTCTCTCTTTCAACAAGTTCCAGTCTCCGCCGTTTCTTCATCTTTTTTTTTCCTTCCTTTGGAAAGCAAACGGCCGAGCCTTGTATTCAGACAGGGAAATATACCGCCTGTACCTTGTAATTAAAATGTCGCGATCGAAAAACTATTTATGCGCTGTATCCGGATTCCAAAGGCACCGGAATTACTAGCGAAGGACGTTAAATTAAACGTGGCATGATGTACCATAAGTTGGTAATTCAAGCACTGGTAGACGAGAGAGAAAGAGAGGGAGAGAGAGGGGGGGAGAGAGAGAGAGAGAGAGAGAGGGAGAGAGAGAGTTTGAAAAGGCAATTTCACTAGTCTCCCGTGTCCCACAATAGTCACAGATAATTAGAACTGCGAACGCAAGAGCGCGTATTGCATGCATTGCGACATTACAGCCGAACTTTCTGCGACGGGGAAAATTCGACAGAAACGTCTTCCGCTGTTTTTAATTATCCGAGATGAAAAAGGTGAGATAGGTACTACGACGTCTGATATGTTTTCTTCGAAAAGACGTTAATATTACAAGCTCGCTTGTGCGAAATGCTTGTGAAATATCTCAACTAATTACAATTCTGTGAGAAAAGAACGGCGACTAAATAGTTAAAACGATAAAAAATCCACGATTAAAGTTCACGAACAGCAACTCG
Source organism: Trachymyrmex septentrionalis (assembly GCF_001594115.1). Taxonomy (NCBI): domain Eukaryota; kingdom Metazoa; phylum Arthropoda; class Insecta; order Hymenoptera; family Formicidae; genus Trachymyrmex; species Trachymyrmex septentrionalis. The sequence goes on along the minus strand of NW_017304136.1, from coordinate 1,039,359 downwards.
AAATATGCATGGGCGGCTATAATCCCATTCGCAGCAATTAACGACTTTTTTTCGATTATCATCGCCAAAGATCTCACGTAACGGCAATAAGTAATTCTCTTTCCCTACCTTCTGAATTATCTCGATGTGTAAATAAAAAGTGGAATACGGGGAGGACGGGGGTAAAAAAAATAATAAAGTTCCTGGTAAGCACGCGCGTGCTCGCAACTGTAGCAACCAAACGTTGTAACTAACGTCTTAGCGCCACGTATAAATTCGTTTTTGCGACAAACAGCGAAATTTCTACGTACGGCTATGCGAAAATTTACTGCTATCGTTACATTTTATTTTAGCCCGATATTTATTCTCCGGTGTGTATCATGCAACGTATAATAAATTTTATGCACCGTCTTTACCGGAGTTAATTAAAACAAATGATCGTTATTTGTATAATTCGGTTATTGTATGTACGGTAAATCATTTTCCTGCTTCCCTGCATTACGTCACGTCAAAGTACCTACCTACGGGGGACGCCGCACATTAAAATATGACTAATGAATAAATTTTTCAGTTGAAATATATACCTGATTAATCATTAAACTAATTAAATTGTTTCAAAGCATCTTCAAAAGTAATTTATTGATTCATAATTGAATTAGGCAAGAATATAAATGCAGTTAAAAATTGATCATTTTATTCATAAGAACTTTATTAATTTATCAATTTATAATTTTATAAAATTATTTATAAAATTCTATATATTAAAAAAAAAAAAAGAAAAATACGTCAGTGGTACGCAAAAACTGTTTCTAGTTCAGCATTTTTACAAATGTTTTTCCTTGAAAGATAAAAATTAGACAAATAAATTCCTTTTTCATAAATTGAAAAAAGGAATTAACGCAAAACGTTCAATTTTGTTTCGTAACATGTCTTTGTCGGTTAGCTTCTTGATCTGATGACAAATGAGGCAATTTCACATAGAAAACATGATCTTGTCGTCTCCAGTCTCATAGGTACGCTAATGAAGACTAACGACGGACGTTAAAGGCATTAATTCTCTATTCTACGTTGATAACGAATTTACATCGAGTACTGCAAACGTACATTTATTGTTAATTCGCGGTTATAAAAACCATCACAATTAAATTAAATTAAATTAAAATAATAATTATGTGACAAATTTAACTAAATTAAATTTAAATGTATTTTATCGTAACACATTCTAACGATCCTTATTCGTTGAAGTAAAAAGAAAGAAAATAAATAAACTTGAGATGTGCAATCTCATTGATAATCACCAGCGAAGAGACACTTCTTTGATGCACATCAATGGTGAACGAGTCTCATTATAAACTGATTGCGGCGTTAGACGCGTGCTCAGAAAATCTGCATGTTAAATCAACTCTCTATCCACGCGTGTCACCAGCTTCGTTCATCATGAACGACTGACAGTCGGCGGCGGGGACTATTTTCGAATGCAAATGTATTTCGGCCACAATCGGACAAACGTCAGCGTCGCTTTCGGACAATCATTTCTGACAGACAGCCGCTGGTTTCTAAACTCCGCTGTTACGACCGCTAAATCCAGCCAATTAGAACGGATTCAATGATAATGGTTGTGACATGAAATACTGCCGCATCACGGTGACCGAAAGCTCCTCCTAATGTATCGTCAGCCGAAATCATCTCCGTCGATTTATCGCTTCCACGCATTAATATACACAGTCGTCACCGTGTGCTGTTTATACGTTCCGGGATTTTCACAAATAACGATAAAACAAGCGGAGGGACAGGAAGAGAGAAAGTAATACATCCATGGTGACATTAAAACACCGGTGGTGATTGCCGGTTTGATCGTTGTAAATTTTCACGGCACAGGATCAACCTGGTTAACTGAATAAACTAGATGCGGTGCACCGAGTAGTTAATCGCTAACTCGACGTAAACGCCAAGTTTCAGTTACGCTCTTCTCGCGTTGATTATCCGCTTTGGTTATTATATCACGGATACTCGCACGCTATCAAACGAACGTTTTACGCGTCAATTTATCATAGCGCGCCGGATACGTTCAGAATGCGAATATGATTTAGCCTGGGCTTTAACGAATTCTTATTATTTTGCATATGCTTACACGCTGCGCTTCATCAAACAAGCCGCCTCTGCTATTTGGTATTTCAAGTGGTATTTGGTATGTGAAGCTTCTTTGACGACTACAAATATCGTCAAAGAGTTTGGAATGGGAACGTGTCATTTGCGCAATCATATCGTAAAACAAATTACGATGATCGTTTAGCGTGATCTCAATGAATTAAAAACATTTGATAAATAAAATGTAGACACAAAAGATATTTTTATAAAAGGTAATAACTTCGAATTATCTTTTTTATCATATTTTATTTTAAATAAACATAAAGTAAGAAGATTGACCTTCTGTCATTCAGGAAGAGAATGTTTTTCGGGATCCCGAGATGCGCAGCTACGTCACTGACCGATTTAATGTAGCCACAAGAGCACGTTACACATGGCGGGCTGAATCATTCGAGAACCTGCTTCCCGTGTGGTTTTTGTCGTCTACTGTAGGTAACTCAGAAGACATTTTGGTCAGAGAAAGATAGAAGGAGAGAGAAACGGAAAAATAGCGACTAAAGGAAAAATATATATATATATATATATATTTCATACCACTCTATCTAGATCTAAAGCACCCGATCTAAATTCTTCACAATTGAAAGCTTCGGCTTGCCCTTTTTTCGGGCACTTGCTTCGTGCTTTAAGCCGCCGCGAAAACTTGTCGAGCTGTTTTAGTCCATTTTTAGTTTCTTCGGCGCGCAGGTGCTCGTTCCCGAATGACGGCAAAAAAGAAAGGAGGAGGAAAAAAAATCCGTTCTCCTTCTATCTTTTTTTTTTTTCTCCCTATTTTCCCGCCAAGTTTTCGCCCGAGTACTTTGTTTTCCCCGCGAGCGAGCTCGCCTGTCGCGTCATTCGCGACGTCAGACAACTAAACTCGCTGTAATTGAAAGAGATAGTGTGATCTATCTTCCTCGCAAAAAAAAAAAAAATCAATCTTAACGACCCCGAGGTGGAAGTGCGTTTCCTCGAGACAGTGGAAAACCTAGCTTATAAATCATTCGCGCCCGTAATGTTCTTCCGCTCGTAGGTAAATTCTATTACCGCTAACCGAAAAAGGACGGAGAGAGATCTCGTAAACTTTTGCCGAGTATAAAATTTGACGGATACTATTTTTCCCCATCGCGTATTACCCGCGCGAGACGGGCGAGGCAAAGCCCTCCCTCGTACGCTCGCCCAAAGGCATGTTTACCGTACACATACTGCGAGTACGCATCCGGTCACGTATTTCCGCGGATATCTCGCAAGTATTCCCAGCCGGAGAATCGATACGGGATCCCATAGTACGAGACAATTTTTATTTCTGTTACGCTGGAGAGGAGGAACGAAAAAAAAAATGAACGATATTGACACAACGGTCAGCGATAACGTGCCTCTGCATGACACCCGTAGATACGCTATTGATATCTCGGCTTATCTACGAAATTATGTGGAATCGGAAAGGGAGACGCGAAGCCGCTAATCTGCCCCCCGTTTTGAGAACAGCTGGGAACATCTTGGAATAGGTGAGATCATCTTGGTAGGGTCTTGCGACGACTGAAGGCGGCCCTGGTGGTCGAGAAGTCTATCGTTCTGCAGCTTACACGTTTCTGCAACAGCGTTTCTCAACGCAAACCGGCTTCGCGATCTAACAAAAGTCCATATATGCATCTAGTTTAGTTTATTAAGACTACAGCTAGCTGGCCACTTGCCTATAAATCTATCACAGAATTAATACTTTCAATAACGCGTTTGCTCCAAAAAAAAAAGTCGAATTAAATCAGAATAAGTCCAAAGTTCACATTAATGTTAATGAGCTAATGTTTAGTAGCTAAATGTAACTAGTGAAATAAAAATACATTAAATAGTTAACGTGCAAAAACAGTTCAATTTGATATATTCATAGAACGTAAATTTTAAATGAGATTAAAGAGACAGAAAGAGAGAGAGAGAGAGAGAGAGAGAGAGAGAGAGAGAGAGAGTACTTTCGATTTCTAATAAGAATTGTTTACAGTCGACAAGATTACTACAAGACTTTGACTTTTGCTCGTACAAAATGTTGTACACGTGTAATTCAAATTAAAACTACTAGGTTGCGTTAAAAAGTAACGATTGTACCCATTTGCACTGCAATACCGGAGGTTACGTAGTATTTCGCAAGTGCTGTAATACGTGGCATTAATTTCACAATCCCACGATGTCAAGAGCAAAGCGTCGGTCTTCCTGGGAGTATTTAAGCCACTCGTAATACACGCGCGAAAAGCTACAGCTCCATTTCCAAGAGTACAGTGTTGGTTTTTGCACGAGCACATCATACAATCGTGCCGAGATTAAACGCCTTCGTAACCATAGACTCGTTACTGAAGAGCTACTATAGGACTATCCACAAAAGCCGTTTGACGACGGTTAGCTGACATGATTTTTACTCGTACGTGATAAGTTATTCGGAACCAAGGGTTCATAATTTCTAAGCTACACTTTGTATGAAGTCGCATTTAAAGTAAATCAGGACTGTATTCAGAAACGTTACGTATTATGCACCAGTCGCGCACACCGGTATCAGTTATTACATTTCTACTTTTCAATTCTAAATCTTCTCTTCATATCGCGAGTGAAAAAACAGGACGACTGAACCGAACCTTTTATTCGTCAGCGTTGCTTCTCCTACGAAGATTTGAAGAGGAGAACCTCAGCCTCGCAAATTCGGCCGTTGAGAAACACTGTCTTACACACGCTGTACCTACAACAAATGGCCGGTGACCCCAGGCACTCTTTGTCCTCTCGACTCCTCTTCGCCCTTCCCCGGCCGTTCAGACCACCAGCTTCTCTTTTCTACCTTTGTTCCATCTCACTCTCACTATTTCTTCAACCATCGTACGTCAGTACCTTCGGTTTGTTCGGACAGTACGGGCCGAGGTTTCAGACTAAAAACGCATTCAGATCAACTATTTCAGTAAGAAGCGACACATCGCTTCCCATACTAGTGAATTCTTTTAATATTGAACCACCTAAAGCGATTATAGTTTCGGCTATTCTCGATTTTAAATCATTTTTCTACCTTTATTCAATATAATTTTAATACAGCTATATCGATTAAACGTTTTATTTTGAGATAAACTCTAAAAGAGGATTTATTCAAATCCTGGGAATAAATCTACCAAAAAAGTCTCCGATCTTTGGATAAAAAAGAAAAAAAATTCCTTGATAGGTCAGATTTTCCAGATTTCTCGATAGAATACACTCTGATTACATATATGGATAACCGACTGTCTGTTTAACATTAAAAGATTACGCAACGGTGCGGGTTCGATGATGAAAATATTCAGTTTCTTCGATATTGAAACTGCGCACTTTAATAATGCATATATTTCATTACGGAAAGTGCAACCTTGAGCCTTAAGGAAAAACGGATGATATTTTCCATCCTCCGTGTTAACCTCTGAAAATATAGATATAGAGATTTGCTGCAGATAAGAGAAATAATATAGTAGTCAGTAGAAAGTCGATACGCGTACGAGGGACACAGTTAATAACGCAGTCCTGCTAGTTGATCGGGGAACAGAACGAACGTGTGATACGGTTAGAACGGGTTAGAGCGCTTAATTGAATTTTTGAAAATTGCCGTACGGTAATTTTTTACTATTGGAAACTAAAATACCAAGCCGCGAACAAGACGCGAATTTAGGTTACGTATACGATACGGTATTGTAACTATCGGGATGGCGAGCCCCATTTCGGTCGCTCGGGATATATCGATGAGATTCAACGCGGGACATAACTAACCATCTTGCGCCGTTTCATCAGGCAAGAGGCATGCTCCGGGAAACGGAACCCATTAAATTCGCAGAATATTTCGCGAACAATCGCGGCTCTCGATTCCCGGAGATCTTCCCCGGGTTTTCTCACACCACTCAATCGCTCTCATTCCCGGCCGAGCTATTAAATCAGCACATCCGCGCGTTACACCCGGATTGAGAAGTCATGGATGGAATCTTAAGCTGCTAATCCGTGGACGTATTTAAACCAGAGAGAGAACGGCTGAAATTTAACGGCTGTCGCGTCTCGTCGTTGAACGAGGGCGTGCACTCGCAGAATTTCCGCAACTCGAATTTGCCAACCGCGATCATACAGAAAAGTAATCGACATACGTATATATAGACACTGTAGAAACTTCCTGCTTGCCGACTGATGTCGCGTCCCATCAAGATTAACGTGACGTAGTAATAACGTCGGAAGAGAGATTAAAACTATTTCGTCTCTCTGATGTGTTTCGATGATTAATAAAAATTAATATCGCATCGTTCAACCTGGAACGGGGAGGCTGATACTCATTTTTCAATTTCGAATTTTTACAGACGAGATTAACGGACTTGTCGAAAAAATGAATTCTACACCAGTTACTACATACATTTGACTACCTAATAATATTTTAACAATAAGGAG
>NW_017304136.1:1005614-1032731 GCF_001594115.1 Trachymyrmex septentrionalis | reverse complement strand
TTGTCGAAAAAATGAATTCTACACCAGTTACTACATACATTTGACTACTTAATAATATTTTAACAATAAGGAAAAATTGATGAACTAATATGAAAAGAAATGCATCTATCTAATGCATTCCATCTGATTTAACTAGCCTCGGGACCGGGGTAATTCGACTAAGAATATTAAAATAAAGATCAATGTATTTTAAACTACATCTTTGGCTACGTATTAATAAAAACATTTTATAAAAATGCATTTTTACAAACACAAACATTCGCTTTGCAGGGCGAAACAATGATTCTTTCGCAAAATTTGTTCGTCTCGTTTGCAAAAACACATTGAATGTGAGCCTAGTTTTCGAGATTGGACATGAGAGAACTGAATTTATAATATTTACCACTGAGGAAAATCTCTTTAAAGGAATAAAATTTTGAGTAAGTACTATAAGAGTCGTCACCAAATCATACAGTGCTGTTGTTAGTCTACTATCTCGATCCGTTCATTTTTTAAAAACGTTAACAACATACGACGACAAAGATGACACATAAAGAAAAAAAAATCTGTTGGACTTTATTAAGCAAGGACTATATTTACTATCTAAGTAGAAATCAAATATCTCTCAGCAATCATATACGATCGTAAAACAAAAACTTTCAGAATAAAAATATTTACTTAGGTGTACGAGATTTTTTAAAATTGTGGCGCAACTTCTATCATAGATGTGTTCGCAACAAGATGTTACAACAAACTTAGCGACAGTCGTTAATGCGCTGGTCAGACACGCGTTTACGCGTATTTCGCGTGTTTTGTTTTTAATGTAGCCCCGATTATTCTACTTACCCCTATAGTCAACTGACTCCGGTCTCCCCTAATTAAAAATACAATTGCATTCGAGATGATGTTAATACCTACATTGAAATTAGAATAACGATTTACTTACATGATTTACTACTCGTCAATCTGTCCCCAGTATCTAATCGCAGTAAATCGTTCAGATTTTAATTAGATATCTCTCGGAACAAAGGTGACAGATACGAATACTGTTCTCAGCGCGCAAATCCGTCTTCGTGGGAATTTACGCGACACCATTTTCGAGACCAGCCCGAATTTCCAACCGTGCGATTTCTATGTTCCCGAAATTCACGGAGTAAGCGACTTTAGGGCAACCTAAAATATGGCCGAGTCCCCGTGAGATTGGCCGAAAAGTACACGCTATTCTCCCTTCCTCTTCCGGTCGAACACGGAACTACGCAGCCCGCTCGGACGACCGTGGCTAACGTAATTCTACAATCGGCCGAACGTTTTCCCCCTATTTGCATAATCCCCGCTGGACTGTACACTTGTTTACGTCCCTCACATACCGATTCTAACCGACTTGCAACGGAGTAAGGATAGCTATATGTATGAAGAAATCTGTGTCAGAGCCTTTCCGATATCTTTTTAAAAAAATACCGATTCTATTGTCAAAAAATAAATGTACAATACTATTAAACACGTAAGTTAAACAATATAAAAGGCCAAAACGCGAGCAACGAAAAAATAACTAACACTGAGAAAAAAAATTGTTGTTTCAAAAAAATATTATATAGTTGAGTTAGTTCAATTTAGTTGATTCAACTAAATGCAGCGGTCCCGGACTATCGAGCAAATATTTGTTAATCCAAACAAATAACATGTTTTAAATCACAAGATTTCGTTAATCTAAATATATAAATATTTGAACTAAATAATCATTACGAATTAAACGCATTTAGTCAAGTTAACAACTTTTTTTTCAGTGTAATTATTTTTCCTTGCTCGTGTTTCGTGATTTTTTTATCTTGTTTACGAGGTTAATAGTTATACATTTATTTTTTGACAAATAGAATTGGTATTCTTTTGAAAACATATCAGAAAGATTATTACACAGATTTCATATATCAGATGATTAAATTAAATTTTACTTCAACAATTATGACGATAAAAAATATAATTTTGTTAAAAATATAAAAATACACGTTTCAAAATACAGATTTCGAATTGACGGCACAACCAAAAAAGAGTAGCGATTTTTCAAAAAATAAGTCAAAAATGAAAATACTTCACAACATACTGTTTAATTCTCATTTTGAATTGATTTCCTTCATAAAAAATTATTCCCTTTTCAATAGAACTATTCTGTATTGTAAACATTTTCGTTGTAACTTAAATTATGATAATTTGTTCTTATACACAAAACATGCATATACACATATTGCTTATCTTTATGATTTATGTCAACATGAAAAGCAAAATCACACCATTTACTCGTGGTTTTATCCTTTTTGGGGTAAAACATTTCCGTCGTTTTGGAACCATATTTTACATCGGCAATGCTTATACTCAGTGTACGAAGCTTTGAATACGAGTCAATGGAATTTATTGGCATTATTGGTAGAGAACGTATAGAGATATTCGAATAAAAATGCAGCGATGAACTTGTGAATAAAACTCAGGGGGATGCGATAGAATGCAGGTTTCAAGGGGAAGGTTGGAAATTATCTGGCACTGCTTAAAAACACGTTAAATATCTCTTATTCGGGGTCGAATTCTCATGCAAAATAGCGTCCGCGTCCGACGTTGGTTGAAGACGTTCGCAGGATGGACCTTTCGTGTCAATTAATACCAATGAAAGTAATACGTACTCAGACGGACATGGATCGTGGTTCGCAGAGTGCGTGTCCGTGCGAACGAATATGATCCCGCAAGTATCACTTTCAATTCGCCTGTCGAGCGTTATAAATACAAAGCCGATAATTTTTCAAACGTGCAATACGATTATTCTCTTGATGCAGATAAAATAAGAATAAAAGATGTTGATAAATTGACAGTCATCATCTTACGAACCGGACAATTTCTCTGTTCTCTTAATTTTATAGTCCAATAGCATTAATTAATCTGCTCTAATATATCCTATGATATTATGTTCCGTTATAGTAAAAAATTGCAATATGTAATAATACACTGGTCAAATGATATAGCGGTATAAAGAAAAAATGATAAATTTCCGCGGCCAATTATTGGTTTTAACAACGATGTATTTTCACCCAATTATTTCTCTATTAGTAAAGATTGACTGACTAGAAAGCTACATTTAGAGAGCTATATTACAATTCGCAATTAGATATTTAAGTACATTTTTAATTTAAATGAAAATTAATGCTATAAAGGTGCACATTAATAGATAATATCTTTCAAAAAATAACCGCGAGACCTTATTTATACACTAAAGTCATCGTATTAAATCATATTTTCTCTCTGGAAAACAATCCTGTCTTTTAATATACAAATAAAATTAATTTTACAAAGAATATCAAGAAATCCAAATATAGTATAGTTCTTTTTAATATTAAAAAAAGAAAAATTTTCAAGCTCCCAAAATAATAAAACGTTATGTATTCTTCGACTAATTTCAAATGGTCTTGTAAAAGATTTGCTACATAAGAAATAATTTAAAGAATCTTTTAATGTTGAAAAATTAAAATTATCAACGAATAATATCTTTCCCTCGATATTTTCAATGAAAAAAAATGAACTGCAGATTAAGTAAGGAATCCACGTGTGCGTGCGTGCGTGCGTGCGTGCGTGCGTGCGTGCGTGTGTGCGAAAGATGATCCGTTGTATTGTACGCTTCATACTTTCCAGTAGGGTGCCGCAGCAAATCGGAGTCGCGCATATGAAGACAAAGACGACCGAAATACCTTTCACGGATTACAATGTGAATACAACCGGAGCTCTCTTCCTTGCCCCAATTCTGTCTCTCACCTCCTCCCAGGAGGTAATAAAGCTGCGATACAGTGCAAGATCCGGAGTCGCGAAGATCCCTCTTTGTCGTTATATTTCACCCTCGCGCGTCACCGAATCGTTTACGACGCTTTCCGGCAATTTCGACGAAAGAAAGGCAGTTTTACTCGCTTTTCTACTCGACCTGGCCTGGCACGAATTCGAACTTTCATCAAATTATCAATTTTTGCCAAAAATTTCCACCCACGGGAGATACATTCGCGACGATTCCAATCGAACGCCCCGTCCGAATCGGCGCGAATTGCGGTAACTCGGGGATCGATAATGTTCGCAACTCTCATTTCCTCGCTCGCCATTACACGCTTCCCGTGACCTTTGGCCTTTTAACCCTTTGTATCTAGATTTTAGGAAGAAGAAAGAAACGTAAATCTCCTAGCAACGCGTCTATCTATCATTCAACTTTCCTCGCCGAAAATACTTCAAAAAAAAACGTAGTTCTTAAATATTTGTAAAGGGCAATTCTTTATTCTTTACGTGCAATAGAATTTCTCATATACTGCTACTTAAACAATATGACTTTGTGCAAAAACGCGAAGGAACGTGAAAGAACTTGTAGAATATTATATGTGCAATCAACAGAAGCAGTGTTTCGTGCATATTGCGTGCATTGTCAACAGTTATAAAGCTATATTTAAAAGTCCCTCATCCTACAGAGAGCTGAGATACCAAAGTATCATCATGCGTTATCTTCCTACTCTGTTACGAGTATTTTTAGAAATATTGATTAATGGATTCTATTGTAAGTAACGATAACAATAGAGTTCTGCGACTAAAGAGAGAACTTTGCTTAAATGAAGAAATAATTGTAAAAATGTCGAAACTCGTTCAACGATACCGAAAGATCGTCTCACTGCGTGAAACGAAAATAAGGATGTATCCATTTCGAGTCATTCGTTTCCTCCACTTATTAGTTTGCTACTGATCGATATACCGATGCCGTTTCGGAACAGCCATTACTGACGGAGATAAATAATAATCCTCGCGGGACGAAGTTGTACAAAGTCCCAAGTTACACAACACAGACAAAACGTGAAAAATGTGTGTGATTTTAGCAACTCGCAAGATTGCAAGTGGAATGGGAAATAGAAATTATTCCTATATATGTATCACTTACATTTACAAACTTTATGAATTAATTTAATGATTAATAATTCGCAGGAATTCATTCGCGATATACGGGAAAACAGACCAAATTAATATGAACGTATCTAACCAATTTCCTAATTAATAATCATGGAATAGTTTAGAACGAGATCATTTTAGCATATTCGCACGGTTCGTCAGTCAAAAGTCGAGCGTGCTGTATACCGCGTTGTAATTCACAGAGTTACCGCAACTCGCATCAATATGCCATATACTAATGCACTACGCCGACAAACACTACACACATTAGGCGTATCAGCTAAACTAATTTTGCATTTGGGAATTTCAACGAGAAAAGACGACACACCTACAGTGTGCCAGGTGACGCATCCCCTCTCTTCGCTTCCTCCCGCAATAATTCGTGCCGTGATAAGTCATATCACGTCGGTCGGTAAACGGCGGTAAACCCATCTCGTTAGAGTGACAGAAGCATCGAAGCAGCGTTATCGAGAAGAAGAACTCTTCTATTATAACCTTTGTGTATATAAATCCTTTGTGTTTCGTCCCTTCTCTTTACGGATACCACAAAGTGGCGACCGCGAGTCAGTTTCTCATTTAATTGCTTTCATTCGCTGATCATGTGAAAAATTTAATATTAAATTTATTTAATTACGATGTTTGATAAAATTATTAAAATTCCATTTGTGTTTTTATTTGTATTTTGAGAATACATGGAAAAACATTTCTTGAAAAAATATAATCTTTGTTTATAAATGATATATATATATTCTTTCTCTTAAATTATCAGAAGAATATCGATTCCTTTTTTACAATATTTAAACTATTTCATAAATTTATTTTATTTCAATTTGCAATTGTACATATATTTTTTTAACCTCTTAGACAGCATAGCCTAACAACAAAAGGTTGCAAAATTGAAATAAAAAACTATTTATGAAGCAATTTAAATATTGCAGAAAAAATATATATAATATAAAGTACAATACATAGTACTTCATTTACGAGACTATACTTTATGAATAAAAGAAAACCATATGTATGAATATATACAATATAAAACTTGTGTAAAATGTTTTATAACATTTGAATAAAACTATCACAGCATTTAATTATGTTAAAGGAGCGATTGTTTAAATTATAGAGAAATATATATTAACGAGAAATATATATAACTAACGATGTCACATCTACAAAAGAGATTATCAATGCGGAATGTCAATAAACAGTAATCCGCTTGTTTGATATTATATTGACCGGCTTTTAAACGAACTTAATGCGCTTATGTACGCGAATGAAAAGTAAATGAAAGTAAATGAAAAATAGTTCTTGGAAAATCCGACAAATACGTAATTGTCACAAAAGATTTATAGTCACGCGACTCGTAGGTATTTACGGTTTATCGAAAAACGAAACTAACGATTCAATTTTCTTTCGATTCTTAGTTCTCGAAACAAACGGATTAACGATTAATGTGAGGTAAAAATTAGTAATTGTCGTCTGACATTCATCAATCGTAAGAATCGTGACAGGAAAGTTTTTCGCAAACCTACATTTTTAGTGTCACGTGCAACTGAAACAACATTATTCGCTCGAATGCACCTTCTTTGAGTGCAAATTGTCTAACGGGCGACTTTCTTGTGTCTTTCTATTTTTTGAAACTTTTTAGTCAGCTCGTGCCAAAACGCGACTTGATTTTTCTACCAATTTTGCTATCTCTTTTATCCTCTTTTATCGTGCAGGTTGTTTGCAACACCAGTCGTGCGTGTCTTAAAAAAGCTACAGAGCGATTCGTGTACAAATAATCGATGCGCGAATTACAAACTGTTTGATAAATTTATCGTTATTATTAGAAACTAATTGAAATCCGTATATCGTGGGAAAACATTTAGGTCAAATGTTAATTTTGCATCGTGTGTGATTGCAAACAACTATTAACCGTACACATAAGTTCACAGCTTTTATGATCGACCATCCGTGATCGCTCGGAAACATAAGTCGCAATAATTAATGTCTCAATATAACGAAATTTGCCTGAGTTAAATAACGAGCTTACGAGACAAAACTGTCGAATCGAATTTTCAAACGTCATATGAGCTTTCGAGAAATGACGGATGTACTTATTAATTTATAGCCATTTCCATCAATGTAAATTAACTTCAATCTTGATTCAATTCTTAGAACTAGAAAAAGATGAAGAGTAAGTTGAACCGAGATTAAAGTTGATTTACATTGATTGAAGCGGATATTAATTCGTACTTTGTTAAATGAAATGACGCACGTATAAAAATAACTCAAATAAGTCAAATATTAATTATGATAAGAGGCCAGCGAATTGAAAAATAAATTGAACGCAACAGACAAAATTAATTACGCGGATAGACCGATAACACGAAACTCTGAATTTTAAACTTGTATTACTCGGGGAATATTGTGAGTTCAAGACAATAATCTCCCACCCGTATTATCTCGTTCTGTATAAAAAATTAATTCACCTGTACTATCTGATAGAATTAATTTAAAAAATGCGAAAAATATGTTGAATATTGAATACAGTGAAGCCCGATCATCCGACTTTCCGTTATCCAACATTCCATGACACGGAAACCGAAACGAACTTCAATCACGAGCTTTTGAATTAACCGTTGTGAAAACTGCGACCACACGCTCGCTCCATTCAATTTAAAACAAATTTATCTTTTTAAAAATAATTGGTAAATCTGTTATTGCAAAAAAATAGCCGTTCCAGAGGCTGTTCAACAACCGCGAATCTCCGTGAAAGAAACTTCGAACTTGTGCCAAATTTCCATTAGATTAGTATTTCATTCGTTTTTGTGTATTTCGTAATCAGTATGTATCACGCCTGTTTACGTCGGATACGCTCGGAATTTCATTATTGTATAATTTTTTTTTTCTATTATTTCAGAAACTCCAAAAAAACCGAGGTCACTAATAGCCTCGATCGACTCATCGACATGCTATATATGCTCTTCTCACGAACGAGCTGCACACCTATAAAGTGTGACGATAGTTCCTTGTAATGTAAGTATTGCATTAAAAGCAACATCCATAATCCGTTCTTACTTTAAGACCGTCTTAAGTAATACCTTAAAAGGCTAGTACAGATCTCTGATTAGTTTATAACATCTTAACACTGTACTTAAAATGATCTTAAATATAAGGACCGACTACAAATAGGTCAAAGTTCGCATTGCTTGAAATTTTTTAAAATGTTTGTACTTAAATATACAAGATGTCTCAAAATTCACGACTCAAAACACTATAGTAGGAAAATTCTCGAAAAATTAAGGGAAAAAGTTGTTTGTAAATTTTTATTTTAAGCAATGATTTTTGAGATAAGAATATAAACATAGCCAATTACGAACTATGTATTTAGATAGCTACATATCTATGAGTCGCGCGTGCGATGATATTATAGGCTTTCTACAATAAGCCACTACCTAAGTTTTAAGTCTTGAAAAATTCACCGAAATCACAATCGAATGTGAAAAGAATAATCGACTATGATTGATCAATTTCTTATAACTTAAGACTAGCTTAGATAATGGCTTATTATATAGAAAGCCGATTAAGCATACCGCATAATGCATAAAGCATAAGAAAATAAATCAATCAGAGTCTTGTATTTTATGGAAAGAAAAAAAATGAAAAACTGATTGGTTTATTTTCTTGTGCATTATGTGTTATACGTTATAGCGACTCTGTACTTCTTTAGTGAGCGTTGACAAGTGCGCTTTAGCGCATTCACTAAAACTTATGGTGTTCACTAAAACTTAGGTGATTTAAACCATTTAAACTAAGAGATACTCAAACCGCTGAGAGCATTGTACAAATTTGAGGCATTACTGAACATTATTTAAGAGAATTGTGTATTATAATAAGCGATGAGATTATGCATTACTAGGGTTAATGATTTATGACAGAGAAAAAGCCTAAATTTAAATAAATATTTATTTGGATACTGCCAACTAAACATTTACTTACAATAAATAAATATTTACTTAATAAAAAGAAGTGATTGTTAAATCAAATTAATGTTTTTCGTACCAAATAAATCTATTTTTATATTTAATAAATATTTAATTGATACTATTCAAATAAATATTTATTGAAATTTAGAATTTCTTTTCAGTGTACACAATTTTGATCAGCGGTTTACCTCTTGATCTAAACGTAGTCTGAAATTGACTATATTTAAATCCTTATATCCTAGAAACTATTGGATTAGGGAAAAAGTCTTTTTACAAGTTGATAAAAAGACCTTTTCAATATCTTTGTTAAAAATTTAAATTAAAAAAAAAAGTTTTAAATCTTAAAATCTCTACTTTCAAATGGTTATTATATTTTTGAATTTATGTGAGTTTTGTAATTTTTGCATATAGAAAACGACGAGCTGAAAAAGATGAAAAATTTTCTTTTCACTTTGTAGGTCTGTAGCATGTCCAAAAAAATTTAAACAAATTTTCGACTATCTATCGTAAAAGCTTGAAACTTTCCCTGCAAAATCGTTTTTTTTTTAAATATTCGTACAATTTTTTTCCTGGGTTACTCGCGGATTAAGTAAAAAAGAACATTCTGAACTTTATTGTTCCGAACTTTATTGTTCGTAACTTCGTTAAAAATCATTGTATCGCAATTATAAATATAGATTCTTAAAGCTGAAACGTTGTCCTTTATTCTAAAAATCAAGGAATGCAATTGCCAATTTTTTAAAAATAAAATATACGGATTGCTAAGTCTTTTTATCAGCTTGTAAAGAAACTTTCTCCCAATATATGTATTACTTTAAACAAATTTATAAATAACTTTTTTTACTTAATTTTTCAAAAACTTTCTTGCACCGAAAAGGGAGAAAGTGAAGACGCTGAGGGCAAAAAGTGCAAATAACGCGAACAGATCTACGGCTTCTCTTTTCGAAACGTGCTGATCTAACGCAAGAAATAGAGCAACATGTAATGCGTGTTCCGTTTCAACGAATCGCGACGGTACTGTCAGTTCGCAAGGTCCCAGCTCAGAACGCGGTTTGAGGACTCTGAGGCCCCGTTGTGAGGCCCGTTGTGAGAATCATCTCCCCTCCCCTCAATGCCATCGGTGCAGTAACCGCGCGTGCAAATCTCATTCGCGCAAGCGCGCTAAGATTCAGATTCAAACACACTGACGCGCCTTCGTAGAGAACGCGCGTAACCTCGAGAAAAATATGGTTAACTCACCGAGAGTTCCGCAAAGTAACAACAGCAAGGCAAGCGACGTAGGCAGTGCGATGAGAAGCCGGGGCTTCGCCCCGGACCGCCGCGCGACGCATTTTCCCGGCATCATCAAACGGTCCCCGAATCCACCTCCACATCCAATGGCGGTCCAGCGTCTAATGTCCTCGGCATCTATCCTCACCTTTTTGCGTCGCTCCCTCCTTTTTGTTTTCGGCCCGCGAACTTTCAAAAAGTTTCAATCAACGATCACTACACACACTGTTTCCACACGCGCCTTTCATCGTGTCCCACCTCCGTTTTGCGTTGTAACTGTATGTATATATATATATCCATATATATATCGAGTGAAATGAACTAGACACACGGTCACACACGCGCGCGCTCACGTATACAAGAGTTGAAACGTCTCGCACACGAGCGGCAACAATAACGCGCGAAGAACGATACCGTGCAGACGCGCCTCCAGCCGCCTACCCGACCCAACACCCAACTGAAGTCTGAACGGCTACGAGGCTACGTGGAGATGACGCGCTCGCTTCGCCCTGCGGCCTGTCTGCCCGCGCTCGTTCGCTCGCTCGCCTGACAGCCTGGAATTCTCCCCCTTCGCCGTACCCAGCAGCGAGTACCCCCACCCCTCAGCCGCGCTCTACCCGCGTCAGGCCACGACGCCGACCCCCCCCCTTCCCCATCGACGTACAAACACCGATCGCCCCCCACTAGTCCATGCTACTTGTTGATCTTCGTCCAGGAATGCATAACTATGCTTCGCGCCCGATTCTCTCTTCTTTCGATCTAAAGAAAGAAATAGGCATGTTTAATTGTCTATCGATATTCGATAATGTATCGAATATTCGATATTTTTTGCAGCTCGATATAAAAATATCGAATAAAAAATTATGAATAAAATATCGAGACTAGATATTTTTTTAACTATTCATATTCACTCCCCATGTTTTTTCATGAATATTTTTAATTTTCAAAAACTTTCTTCTCTTTGAAGGCCTATCTAGTCGATACGTATATAGTAGCTAGTACAGTGCGGTGCACAAAAAATCGACCAATCAAATGGTCATATCGAAACTCCGATATTGTTGAGATTGCATGATATTTGATTAATCAGAATAATGAAAGGTAAGTATTTATCCTGATTGATATAATTTCATGCACAATCTTAATCATCAAATTCCATTTACCTCTATTTCTCGAATACGTAAATTATATACATCAAGCTTTCTAAGGATCAGGTGTCCCTAATTTCCCATTGTACGGTCAAAAATAATTGTAATGAGTATATATGTATAATCTTTGATATAATAAGTCTGACTACGAAGCAATTTTGTCAAAATAAAAGTGAGAAAGAAGGATATATTGTCTCTTTTTCTATATGCTATTTCATTTTTATTTGTACCAACGTATTCATTTTAACTTTTTAAAGTTAATAAAAACGACGAGCTAATCGAATGTTTGTCATTTCGTGACCAAATTCTGTTATAGAGTCTCTGATGAAACATAATACAATTTATATATATAATTTGATATACCTAATATAATATACAATTTTGTAATCAATATAGTTATCATTATTTCACTATCTGATGCTATATTAATGTAAAATAAATGTTAAAAATTAAAATGAAATAAGAATACCAAATGCTTAAACACTTTTTTAAATTAATATTTATAATTAACAGTTAATTATTTTGAGAATATTGAAATGACAATTCACTAAACAAAAGGCTAAAAATTTTTTTCTAAAAAAAATCTTTCTAAAAGAGATAAAAACGTATGTATTGAATATTTACGTATTACAATAGATAGAAATATACAGAGATGTAAACTGTGATTATAAATTTTGTTCTACATTATAAATTGACATTAATGCCCATTAATTTTCACTAATAATAATTTAACTTTAATCTTGGTTTACCTATCTTTTTATCTTTTTCTAGTTTTAAGAATTAGAAAAAGAAGAGTAAATTGAATCGAAGTTAAATTTAATCTACATTAATGGAAACGAGCATAAAAGTTTCTTCATTTTATAAAGTATATGTACGATCTACAGCTTGAAAAAATTAGTATTTCTCGCAAATTTATACAGCATAGCGCATTTCCTAATCATAAAAAAATTTGCAAGAATAATTCTACTTTTATAATTCTAGATTATAAATGTGAGATATAAATTATGTATTGTTGCATTTCAACAATTACACGAGTTTATCTTTATACATAATTAAATTTAAAAAAAATGTAATATACACATCTTGTATTCCGCACATTTTCTGCAATTGAAATCTTCATTCACAATTTATTAACATATAATTATAATAACAAAACATGAAGAATGCATCCATCGTAATGTTTTATGGCATGTTTCAGTTAAACGTTACTATAGGTAACGTAGATGCGCCATAATATATATACGTGCACTCGTTACAACAGTATAACTGTATTCACCGCTCGCGTATTCAAACCTAACAGGTATGCATTATCCTCTGATAGAGAGATTAACTTAATTCAACTTCGGGGTACAAAATGAGAGAGATTATTGCAAAAGCTATTACTGTTACTTCACTCTTACGTTTCGACTAACATATTTTGCACTCGATTTGATTGCTATTATTCCGAATATTGTATACAATAGATGCTCATCGTTGTTATTTCCTCGTTATACTTCAGTGTACTATCGCATCGAGGGATATATATCCATGATTACTCCACAATTATCTTCAATGTTATTCGCAGACCAATTCGTGACTTGTATCGAGACTTGTATCCCGGAATCTCAATTACAGTCAGGCTCCTTACATGAGAAGTAATATACTACAGATTCAACTGTCATGTAATCTGCGAAACTCAACTGTACAGATACACGTGTGTCTACTACGAAAATTATATATTAAACATGGAACATGCAAGAGACGTTCAAATATTACGCGACTGCGCGAGTAGAGGATAAGTTTAATCGAGATGATTATTACGGTGGGATAAATGTGATACGTCTTTATGGCAAAAATAACAATTTTCGATTATTATCGTGTGTATAAAAATTATGATAATTACTAAAATGAATAATGCATAATTTTTACATATTGAAGAAAAATGGCTGCTACAAATACATAGATTTACCTTATAATGTCGTTTTACATTTTACAAATGAGTGTTAATAACATTAATTCCGACACCAGAGTTCGTCTAATTTAAATGAACATTTCCGTTATTCGATTTCATTAAAAAAATTAACATGCATGTTGATTGATTATACGCAACGCTTCTATGATACTTACTGTTAAGAAAACATGTTGTCACGAAGATAAGCGTTACCAATATCACGATTGTTTGGTGTCGCTGCTGTCGCATGCAGTACACGTTTATTCGCAACGAATTACCGTAATTGTACACGTAATTAGAAGTTCACCTGGCACTGTCTTCCATTTTTTTATGACTAGATCGCGGAGAATCGCAGTACCAAAGATACAGAAAATACAGTTGACCCTAAGGCACTCTGTAAAATTCAATTTCTCGCGTTTCCTCGCGGCAAGTCTCAGAATAGCGTATCTGCAATTAAACTTCTCAACAATCCGTTCGTGATCAATTAGACCAACGAAGACTAGTTTAAGCGAATAATTTTCTCGAACGGAGAATGTTTACGGCGTTTAACGAAATTAGATTCTGTCGTCCCGGTGTCTTTCTCAAAGAATGACATCGCAATGCGAGTGGGCAGATGGATCAAGCATGCCTGCTACAATGTCAGATTATGCAATTGACCCTTGCGGTTGTCCCAAATCTCAGAGCCTCGTTTGATTCTCTTTGGACAAAGTCTAATTGAGCTCTCTAGCGTATTAAATCGAATTCATTGAAAGAGATGATCACGAGAGATCTCTTAGGATCGACTTAGACTCAATTGACAGACTCATCAATTAACGAATAAGACAAGTTATTATCTAATGATAAATATAAGATAAGAGAATTATATATAATAGCTATGCAAAATGTACTAATTCCGAATCATTTATACACGTATGAGTCTTGCTCTTCTTTTTCATCACAAATAGCATTTACTATTTTTTATTCCTTTTTAAATCTATAGCAATTATTTTTTCTTTACAATATATAATGTTGTACAGTTTATACCTATAAGTAGTCAAATTTACGATGTAGAAAAGCTTTTATCGTAACATGCTTGCGTTGTATTTCCTTTCGGTTAGACTTTAAAGCGTGTTTATTTATCGTTCTTACAATAAGGATTCGACATGATCGAACACAGTTTATCATGCGTTTTCATAAAATGTCTAATGTCCATTTCTATTAATGTAGATTAACTTTAATCTTAGCTCAACTTTCTCTTCTTCTAATTTATAGAAAAAAATTTTTAAAAAAAAGATAAAAGATTAGTTGAATAGAGGTTAAAGTTTATCTATATTGACATTGATAGAGGCGGGCATAAAGTTATTAACTTACTATTTATCTTTTTTTTAACTCTTGAATTAGAAAAGAAATAAATTGAACCGAAATAAAAGTTAATTTTACATTGATGAAACTGTGTTTTAGAACGTTGTTATGAAAACGCGTGATAAGCAGAGACAAGTAAACATGTATCCTTATTGCAAGGACGATAAATAAATCACTTTAAAATCTGACCAAAGGAAATATAACGCAAGCATATTAAGACAAAACTTTTGTTCTTTATTTAAAATTTCACTACTCATATATATAAAGCGTGTGGTTCTACGATTGGACATCGTAAAATTCGGTCACGAGAATGACTCTCGCAGGCTCAATATTCAAAGAGCTCGAAAAAGAAGGTTAAACGAAAGGTCAACCGCACTAGCTTTGGCGAATATTATATACTTGAAACTTCTATACGTATTGTAATTCTTGTCACGGTTTTTAAATAAAATAAAGCACAAATCGAAAAGGAAAGACATTCTTTTCTTTTCCTTTGAAATTTGACCTGTTTTCCAACAAAGATATTAATTAAAGTAAGACTATTTAATATAAAGAATATAATTTCAAGACTTTTACGATACGATATACGCTCCCCACTAAATTTAATTTAAAAAGGCAGTAAGTTAAATTTAAATATTGTAACATATTTGTATAATTTCTAATAGCAAAATGAAATATTTTTAATTCTACGAAAATATTCAAAGATACATTTTTTATTTACTATTTAAAATTCTCTAAAAATTATTTCATAAATACCTTGAATAGCAATTAGGCCATAAAATAAAACTGTTACATAAAACATCCTTCGATACTAGATTCGTTAAATATTTCATTGACTGCTAATACTATTTTGTATAAATAAACAAATGTCCAATAGTTTAAGAATGCGATCAATAGCTTTTTTATTTAATAAACAAAATATATGCATAAAAAGGCTACCTCAAATTTATGTTAAATAAGTTACGCAATTGAATCGGTGTGATCAAATTTATTTTAGCGTACGTAGTTGCACTGGTCGGCGTGCAAATCGACTGGGTTATAACAGTATTTCAGCAATGTTGAAAATTCCACGAAACGTTAATCATCATTACAATTGCAAAATTCGTTGTTGGTAGTTTGGAGCTTTTAATAATCGTATATTCGTTCTACGATACAATACGCCGTTTATCGATCGCATATGCCACGTTAATTATTCTTTAGAAAGAACACCCGCTTTTATTCGATACGGCTCATTGTTTCGCATCTTTCGCATATTTACAGTGTAAAGAACGTTATATTAATGTGTAAAGTATGATCGGTATTTGCATTATTACTGCGACTTATGATAAAACAGCTATATAAAACAAGAACGTGATAACATTCATTGATAACACTTGTACAATATTACGGTACTATTCATAGAATGTACAACGTTAGAAGAAACTTTTCCTAATATATGAGAATAATATATCACAGTGGATATGTATCTCCGGCGGTTTCATAATGTCACGCGACAAAAAAAAGTTTCATTGAATAAGAAGCTCACAGGCAGTCTTATCTTATCGGAAACTTTTCAAGAAGTTTCCTTTTTAGGAAACGTCTACCTGTTGCTACAACCACAGAGGTAATCTTTTAATAAATTTAGAATATAATATCTGGTTAATAAAAATATCTGGTATAAAAATAAAACAAAATGAAACTCCTCGTTCAAGTGATTTGTGCGAAATTCGTTATTTATGTCATGATAAATCTTTCCATTTTTAGCAGCTAAACGCCGAGGAATGACCAAAGCGTAAATTTGCGGACAACTTTCGGAGTTTCCCCGTTGATAAAGGAGACGCGCGTTTTTGGGAGAGAGAATTAACGGATTACGCATACCGCATACAAGCGAAACATAACTTTTCCACCGAGCGGCAAGTAATAGCTCGAAATTTCACGTTAAAGAGAACGTGCGGCACACCGAGTCGTGATATATCGTTTTGGCGGTCGTTATATAATTGCCGCGTTCTCACGAAATTATAATTAATTCTGTTTAACTATCCGTTAAATTATCGTCACACGTACGAATGCGAACGGTCGTTCACAAGACGCGTCGTAAACGACATTCTACGTCCGATAAGCGGAAAACGAAGGACAATAAAAAAACCGATAAAAAAAAAGTTAAAAGAGTTACTAAAGCTACCAGGCGGATACAATAATTTTCGACAACCTAACGTTCGTTGCACAAACCACTCATGCCAGCAATTGTCCCAGTTGCTCGTCACGTACTATACTAGAGAAACTTTTTGTCAATTCCATGTATACCGTTATATTTAATACCCATCATCGATGCGCCAACAAACAATCGAACGATACAGAAAGTATTTTTCATTTATCATCAAATGAATCAATTCATCTCCACCGCAGACTCCTTGTTAGAGTGTTTAATGACGTGTTTAACGACTTTGATCGTGATGGCGCACCATAAGTGTCAAATTTTATTTATTATTATTATTATTATTATTATTGCTTTATATAATTAAAAGGGCGAGCGCATATTTTCATTGAGTTGACATTGCTATTATTAAGGCAACAGGAAATAAACATGGAAAATTGACGCGAAATCGTTTCTTGTCGAAAAAAATCTATTATCTTGTCTTCACTTCATATAATCAATTTAAAACTTAAGAAACCCCAAATTCATACAGTATTTTTGAAACACGTAGCGAGAAGTAGCGAGAATACAATTCGTTAATCACTGATGAGAATCGAACTTGAAATATTTCGCAAATTTCACTCAGTCAGTAACGCTCGCGTATATGAGTGCCGGCCGCAAGCGCATTCATCGCAACATTGACGTGAAATTGCAGTTCATATCTCAATGCTCTCGCGTAAATATATAACGAGGTATAATCATATGTTTGATATTTGCTTAAACCATTCGTTCATTTTTCAAAACACTCTCTCATTAATTAAACTCACGCGCTCTGAATGTAACTGTCATCCTTATTCACATATTTTATCCACAATATTTTATCCACAATTTTCACCCAATAAAACATATATGCAATATGTAGATGATTATTTACGTTTTTCATAAAAATACTAGACCAACATTTCGTTGAAATTGGATATTTTTCTCAACTATTCGTCTTTCAGTGACGGTCCCTTTCAACACGATGACTGAGATAAAAAAGTGACATAAAATTTTGATTTGTCATACCATTTTACATGTTATACGTGAAATGTAAAATATAAAAAATAATAATTTTTTTTATTAAAATTCATAACAAATTATAATTTCTTCCTAAAATTTATAATATCGACAAGTAATAATGTGTATGATGGAATTTAGTTACAGGTAAGTATTATTTTTCTTTCAGTCTTCTCACACAAAGATACAATTTTCTGATATCGATACTTTTTATAAACGCAAGAAAAAGTTACTTAGCGTCTCCGTTTATCTTAAATACTCTCGCTACGTAATAGGGACACGTCATTTCAATTTTATTTAACAGGAAAGAAATATAAATGCATGCGCATTATGTGGCATATATAAAATGATCAGGCATAATTTATGAAATATCCATACCGTAATATCGACATACTTATACGCTTGCAATAACGTTGACGTTATACGTTTTTAAGCGACACAAGATCGACCGGCGTAAAAATCATCTATACATATACATGATTTTGCATCATGTGTCGCACTCTTATCAGATCGCTGCATTTGCTATAAATAATCATACAATATATAACATAGCAAAGCAGTGCCATAAATAACGGTTTGCATTTATCGTTGCAACATCTCACAACGTGCAACATATTTTGTAGAACGAAGAAGCAATTTAAAGCTGATATCGTAACGATATTCCGACGAAAATGACACATAAGGCAACGAGTTGTTCCAGTTCATTTGCCACGATTCGCGGGTTAGTGCTTCGAAGGAATAAATCTCGGTATCGTGTACATTTCATTTTGGCTAGACAAATATTACCGTCAGTTCATCGAAATGTCGATGGTTTTAAACGATGGATATAACGCTATGAGTCGTGGCCCAACTCGACTCCTGTGCCAGGCGCAAGAATCAATATTGCCACAATCGAACTAACAGAGTATCTGCTCGACGCGCCACAGTCGAAAGGAATAATTGGAATGAATATTAAAAAGGACTATTAAGGAGATTTACTCAGTAAAACGCTGCGTCTTTTTACGCCACGCGAACAATAAAGCATAATCAAACGAATACAAATACAAATTTACCACAATGCTAGCAAATTTCCACAACGTCCTGTCACATCACCATTCCTATTTTTTCACAGAATTTCTTTTTATAAATGACGCTCATACGTAAAATTAAGTACGCGCGAATACAGCCCGCGCATCATAATAATTAATCTACTTACATATTTACGTGTCTCTTCGAACATGCGACATGTCCACTGTGCGTGTGACGAAATTAATTGAAAATTTATCTAGACAATATGAATGAAAGCAAAATTATTTACGCTCATAAACTAGGCCATCGTATGGCAGCGCAGGTGATATAGATGTATCAATATATCAGCGTACGTAACAAATTGTAATATCCTATATCATCATTATCGATTTCTAGTCTCTGAATTTTCTATTATCTGACAACCGACAGAATTGCCAAAAGTTTTACTCGTTTTAATTGCAGAGGCAGCATGATTTCTAAGCGAAATTTAATTTAAATAGAATTTATAACATTTTATGAATACATATTTTACAAAGTGCATATAATACATTCTATAATATATAACAAGGAAATACATATAATTAAAATCCATGTCAAAAACAGATAATTTCGCGGAAATACTGATAAAAATGTGAACGATAGAAAATAATTAAAAAAAATGGATTAAAAGCGTACTAATAAAGTGCCCTTCGAGTTTTCTAGAACGCGGATGTAACGGCTCGATTTGTTCCACACTAATTGCAGTTTTTATCGTAATAGCTCGCTAATGTTGTTCTACCACCACTAACGAATTACCTACCCGACATCGAAAAACAAGCGGTCGGAATGTTCAAGTCGTAATGCATTTTCTGGCAGCAGAGTCCGGTGGATGGCACGACCGAGCGTTTCGCTGCCGTAAATTATGTTCGCAAGCGGTTCCGAACCTATTTTGATTTGCATATGAGGACCGCAATATGGCATCGAATGGCCTGTAAGCTCTATTTACCGCAGCGCAATTCGCCGACGCGCGACGCTCGCGGTAACTAATCGGCGAGGTACTAGTATTTATATGTTCGCGTACCCATCGCTTTAATATGCACTAGAGAGATTCTTATTTCAACGCGGAGAAGAAACAAACCAAATCAATCCGGATTTTGAAACGTGACAAAATACGCACGATCGAAACGTGCCAATTTGGCGGACAATACGATGGCGGTATCACGATCGTATAACATTTACATACACGTCGGTCATCGCTGAAACGCCATTGACGTATAAATCCTACGCGCTTATCTTTCCATTTTCCGCGCAAGCACAAAAGCAAGTTAAATAGAAATCCTATTGTCCGATCCGATGTGACCTGCGCGATAAATTCGCGACTAGTTAAATGTTTCACGAGTCCTACGTTGCTTTTTTTATTTGTATTTTTTTTTTTTTTATTACGCGATCGAACTCTATTTCAGAAATGATAAAACCTCGCGCGTCAACCCGTTATTTTTTCGGGATCGTGATTTAACATCACAATTATTGGGTGGCGCCGGAAAAGAATGTAACATTTGATATACGTCAACGTGATGTTTGAAAGGCAGTTTACATAACGGATGATATACGGGTATGAGGTAAATTATTGTCAATTGTTTATTGTAGCTGTCAAATATTGGAAATTATTCATTTATTTTGCCCAACGTAACTTACATTATCACGATATATCGTCAAAATTTGGCAAATATTTAAGTAACAAATATTTATGAAATAATGAAGATGACAAACATTAGCGGAAAACATTATGGCATCGCGATAGAAAAAAAAAAAAGAAAGAAGCGCAACGTGTAAGCAAAATTATAAATGTTTGCTCGATAAACTCAAGTCATAGGCACCCCCGACTGTGCTGCAGCGTTGAATATCAGACACAATCTCCCAAGGGATATCTCCATCCTGAACCCTCCAGCGTATGCATCCATATCGAGCGTGTGTCCCCAATCTGGGTGCATAGGTAAGTGCTTTCGGTTAAACAACTTTCCAAATTAGACGACCAGCGAGTAAGTTAGTTGCAAGGAAGAACTGGGCTAATGAGACACGGCTAGCACCGCATGACCAATCCCGTAATTATGGACCGTAATTGGCTCAGTTCGACGTTCGTTATGCTTCATGCATACTTATGAGATCATCTCCGATATAGAGATAAGCCTGTTCAACGTTCCACGTTCCGTGTGTTTGTTTTCCTTTTCCTAGACGTACGTCTCATGGAGGACGCATGTCGATAACGAAACTTTGTTCGCTAAGAAATTGCTAAGTAATCGGCAATGTATATTTCGATATATCTCCATTCGTTAAAACTTTTCAATTTTCGATAGCATATTTTAATGATTGAACGTAATCTCTATTTTGCAATAGTTTGCACGTGGAGTTAATCGATCTATCCTATATTCGGTTCTATGACTCAACAATATGAACCCAATGGTTAATCGAATGTCCTATTTTTATGATGCAATGACGTTATATCCATTTTCATCGTTAAGTTATTATATATATATATAAATCCACTGATAAATTTTTTTCTATGCAGTATCTGACGGTTATAAATTACAATATGGTTTTCAGTCATACAGTCATGCAGTGTCAGACACGCTTATAACATTTTATCTTTATCATAGATGTATTTATGTGAGCGTATTTATCTTTCATATTTAGGGCACAACAGTTATTTTCGTTTATGACGTTTCATTATTATATGAAAAATATCAAACAGCGCCAAATTTATGTACACACATATTGCTACTTAATATTACTTTCGAAGTCAACAGGATGAAAATAAATTAAATATGTACGAAACACGCACGTGTGCGACGACGTGCGTGTTTGGTACATATTTAATTTATTTTCACAACGCGACACGTAGATACATTGAACGAAGATACTCCTAAGCGTAGAACAATGCGATCATTTCGTTTGATCACGTGGCTTTTACTTTGTCCTCATTCCCCGTGAAGACAATTAGAGGAATAACGGAAGACACTTCTAATCTTGCGATGCCATGCGGATAATAAAAGTAGCACAAAGTACTATAAAAGCTTCATCACTGTCCGAGGTAACGATGTTCAAGCCTTATACTTTGTCGGGCGAATTATGACTTATGGATAATACTACGGGGGTGACCGTGCGGTATCTTGCAGCGTGTGTCAAACAAATCCCCTTCGGGATTCTCCATTTATTATTCCACGTTATACACGCACGACTACGAGGGCTTCGCCCTCGTTATACACGTATGCTCGTATTACGTACACAAAAAATCACGAGGATACGTCACGTCACATGACGTATACCGCGCATTCCTATGTACACATATCCTTCTCTATATAGTCTTCTTGAACCGCATTTTATAATTTTACAAATCAATAAGCAATTCATATTTCGAAAAATAAACAAAGGTAACGATGTTAATGCATCAGACTGTTTTTGCTAAAAATTTCATGGAATAGATCGGATACATTAAACGTTTTAAGTCTATATACTTTATATAAAATTAAATAGACACACATATGTAGCTGTGCTCGTGGATGTTTTACATGCGGTTAAATTTTCTCGGTTAAATCGTATCCGACCTAATAATGCAAATAGCTGTAAATAGTAGTTATCATTTCCGATTTCAAAATATGGGAGCTCTCTTTTAATATTTAAAAAATACGTAAAGTTTAATATGCATACGTACCTACACGTATGTACACAGCAAAAATAATACTGATGTGACAGTGTAAGTCCGTTTATTATACCACAGTGTTAATATGTAAAATGTTTCAGATATTACAAAATATGATATTTCTGTTGGAACAATATTCGCATATTTTTTGCTGAACGACTAGCGTAAATGTACAGGAACAATATTCTAGTAATTTATAAGTGATACATATAATCGAAAATACGCGAACCGATCAAGTTCCAATTTCGTGCTAAATCATATTTTCTCATATTTGTCTGTTCGTTTATTGGAAAATTGTCTTGAGGCGCTTCATCCGTTTTCCTGTGATAATTTTAGCCACCGATAAATTTAGCTGCTCGTAGTTCGGATCAAACAGTAGAAGCCGCCAAATATGTTGGACCAAAGAACAAAATTTCTTATCGATAGTTCAGTACTTTAACAATAAGTAGTGTAATTTGCGAGAAAATATGTTTCTATTCGTCGATAGTAGTATTAAGGTGATTGTATCGCATATAGGAAACGGTTTTTGGGGGGAGGGGGGCAATCGCCCGAAGCACCAGCGCATGAGGGCGCCATTCAGTGGTGATAAAAAATTACTGTTCAAAAATTGCTGCAGATTGCAATTTTTTAACAATAATTTTTATTTCCCCACTATGCGACGGTATTTGAGAATGAGTTGATTAGCGAAATGAATATTAGTGGAGTAGTAAAGCAACTTTCTAAGATTTTATAATTAATATTTGCCTGGTTATCCCCCATTTTCTTCAGTTTAGGAGATTCGTATTATATTTATCTATAATCCTTTTTTGAGCAAATTTCTAAATACCGTTTTTGCGCTATAATTAAAAATGTACTGTCGCTCCTTGTCTGGCACAGGGAACTCCTTGTCTAGCACATATTAAAAGTACTTCAAATGCAATTATCTTGTGTAACATAACTTGTTATCAACAGTCACTAGACTGATTAAGGAGAGAATCAAAGGGTAATTGAACCGTATGTCCAATATCATCGCCTTCAATCATCTCTTCGAGGCAAACTTCGGAGCCAGGAACGACACATCATTTATCCGAGTGAGGTCTTGAAAAAGTGAATCACTCATTTCTGCCCTTTTGTTTTTTCTTTTCCTTTTTTTCTTGTTTCTTTTTCTTACATCGCGTTATACATCGATCATTATTGTTTCATTTTAATCAATGCCTCTTCTAGCCTCTGCACATTAACCCTTTACTTCTACCCTTCCCTCGAGTTCGATCGAAAGTCGTGCTTGTTCAATATTCAATATTCAATATTCAATTCGAATTATTCAAAGGATTTTATATCCGCTATTCAGAAACTGCTTAATCCGCAAACTTTACTTCTCTATTCTTCCATTTACTTGCCGAATCCTCGCATTTTCTTCTTACTTCCTTTTCTCTTATAAAGAATTTGATATAAAACAATTTTCTTCTTTCAATTTCTTAAAATTTCGTAGTGAGTGACCGGTCGCTTCATTCACACCTTTCCCAACGCGCGGCTGAACGCCAAAGAAGCCAGCGGATCAAAGAGGCCTAGAAGAGAGGTCGACTCCTAGATGAAGCCTACCGCGAATTTTTAGCTAATTTAAATAACAATAATAATAATAATAATAATAATAACAATGATAATAATAGTCATAATCATAGTTTAGATAATAATAATATCAAAGACCCAATTGCAGGTCCAGAATTCTTCCCATAGCGTATCTCCCTCTTCTAATTACCATCCTTATTCATCCTCACTTCCTTCCCCTCAGCCTGTTCCCTCTCCCCCGGTTGTAGTACCCCCGCCTTCATCTCATCCCCGTTCTCCTTCTCCCAACGCAGAATTAATTTTACCTGTTCTAATCCAACGAATTTTTCCTGACACCCTCCCTCCTACTCCCAGCACAATCTCTCTAACTTGCTCTCCCCCTCTTTCTCCTTCTTCTACCACCGATTCTATCGCGTCGAGCATGGAATTTGAAGATGAACTTCCCCCACCTCCTTATTACTATCCACGGCTATCACCAATTCTTAAATTCCCTTTTTTCACAATTTCAAATTTTCACCGACCCTTTTCCCCCAGACATCTTCACTATATTCTTTGAAAACGGTGAAAACGGAAACGCGGATCTCGACCAAGTCCGAAACATCATAACAGGACAGTCTCCAGATACTTTCATCCCTGTTTTCTTTCTCCACTCTCCCCACTCTCTCCTTTTATAGTCTCAGTAGCATTTTTCTTAAATTTCTTTCCACTCTCTTCCTGCACAATCAATGAAATTCCATAAATCTTTTAATTTAGCTTTAATTTCCATTCACCCCACATTTTCTTTCCTTTAAACAAACACACACCCATTTAAATTTACAACACCTTTTCTTTGTATTTATTATTTAGGTCCGAATTGATGTCGCGAACACACACAACACACATATATATATATATATATATATATATATATATATATATATATATATATATACGAGTATGTTGCTCTTTAATCATTAAGAAAAAAAGTGCTTTTAAACCAACTCTTTGAAGAAAATGAAAATCTGTGCTTCGCGTTTCAAACTGCTTTCAGTACGCCGTTTATTTAGAACTTCTGCCTGCGCGTGTAAGAAAATTCAATTTTCTGTCTATCGTCTTTTCTCTTCATCTTCCCTCTCTCTTCTTTCGTCCTGCTGCTTTGTCACTTTGTTTCAGTCGCACACCTTCCTAGCCCCGCACAGAAAAAGACATCTGATGTAGACATTATCTCCCAGAAAATAAATTACGTTCGATGCTGCGGATTTCACTTCAACTTCGTTTGAGAAGTAAGATACTGACGCAAGTCGCTTTTACGCATCTAACACAGTAACGAGCCACGGAAAATCAGAAAAATGTTGTGTCTATACAAGCAGCATACAATGCGATGGGATATAATAACGTGAAAAAATAACTAAAATGAGAGAATGCGAGAACCAATTAAAACAAAAAATGATTTAAAAATAACAGAGAAGGATTACATTTTTCGGAATTGTATATAATTTCACTTTCAACAGAATTACATCATTAAAGATAAACAAAACATACTCTGTTAGCACAATTCTACGTGCATGTGTATCGTATGAACAGAAGATTATCAAGAAAAATATCGAAACGTACAAAATGACTGTCCTGAGAGTGTTAATTACATTATATCAATTATTAAACGCTGATAATGTTTGATAGATTTACATAGAGTTATGTGAATCTCATTCCACAACACTCCGCAGTACTTTCCTCACATTCTATCTACCTCATTTAGATATACGGTTGAAAGGCAAATCAAAGTTTCAATTAGTTAAAAATATTTTATCATTTACTTGTTATCGGAGAATTGAAAACTAACACATTTTTCATTTGTAGCTAACAACTAACCTACAAATTAAAATCTAAAAATTGATTTTTAAACAATTGCGATCGCTGAGTAAGGATTCTCTATATTGGATTTTTTTAATATAGAGAAAAGTCTATTCATAAGAGTCATAAACAAGAGTGGTATTAAACAATTTAAAGAAATTTGTCAAGATTGTAAATGTTTTGTGTATAAATAATAATTTGTATGTGTATTCTATTAAAACAAAAATAGCTTCAATAAAACTGAATAATTTTTTATTGATATAATATTACAATTATCTGCAGCGCTTCGTATGTGCGATTATTTATTTATTTTACTACTTTTAGATGATATATTATTGTAATTATTTTTATGAATAGTCACACACATACAGTATAAGAAATATTTATTCATATTGATGAAAATAAGGATATTTTAATCTAAAAATTATAAACAAAAAGAAATACGCGATACATTTAACTGTACGTTGAACCAAGATAGTACACAATATTTATAAAATATTTACAAAATATTTATAAAGCTTATTTTAAATATTTTGCAAATATCTTTGTGGTCTTAAATTGCATAGATCTCATAAATATTTATTATAAACATTATAAAATATTTATTGTAAATCTTGTAGTAAATGGAAATACTTAATAAGACATAATAATTCAAATAAAATATTAATATTACATTAAATATTTAATCTATCTTTTAATAATATTTCGAATAAAGCTTTATATAAAATATGTATAAAATATTTATATAACATTTCAGAAAAATAATAATAAATATTTATCATAAATATTCTGTGCTGTCTGGGAATACTCAAATGTGTTCGCAATAATCCGTATTCGCGGGTAATATCCAGTCTTCTTGCTCCTCAGCGATTGAGCTCGTCGGAAAACTCGTTCGTGAATACTCACAGGAAATTTCACTCGTTCTCTTATTCGTCCGTTTAAATCATGACGCGAATATATACACACACGCACGCGCGTACGAGAGATCGAATTTTTTCGCAAAAGATACAAATCTGTAGAACGAAAAGCCGCCTCGAAGCGAGCGAACTCAATCTCTATTATCGCACCACCGGACAAGAATAAAGAATTCACAGGAAATTTTTTGTAGATTATCATCAACAATATCCTTGTCGAAAACTTTCTCTATATTTCCGTGGAAAATTTCGTGGAAAAGCGAGATAAAAGTGCAATCTGTTATATTTCAATAGAATAGCAATTCGAATAAAAGGTTTTTTTTTTAAATTGAACCTAGGAATACTTTTATATCGATTGCATGCATTATTAAAAAAAAAAAAAAATTTCTA
>NW_017304136.1:996607-1004370 GCF_001594115.1 Trachymyrmex septentrionalis | reverse complement strand
TTATAAACATTATAAAATATTTATTGTAAATCTTGTAGTAAATGGAAATACTTAATAAGACATAATAATTCAAATAAAATATTAATATTACATTAAATATTTAATCTATCTTTTAATAATATTTCAAATAAAGCTTTATATAAAATATGTATAAAATATTTATATAACATTTCAGAAAAATAATAATAAATATTTATCATAAATATTCTGTGCTGTCTGGGAATACTCAAATGTGTTCGCAATAATCCGTATTCGCGGGTAATATCCAGTCTTCTTGCTCCTCAGCGATTGAGCTCGTCGGAAAACTCGTTCGTGAATACTCACAGGAAATTTCACTCGTTCTCTTATTCGTCCGTTTAAATCATGACGCGAATATATACACACACGCACGCGCGTACGAGAGATCGAATTTTTTCGCAAAAGATACAAATCTGTAGAACGAAAAGCCGCCTCGAAGCGAGCGAACTCAATCTCTATTATCGCACCACCGGACAAGAATAAAGAATTCACAGGAAATTTTTTGTAGATTATCATCAACAATATCCTTGTCGAAAACTTTCTCTATATTTCCGTGGAAAATTTCGTGGAAAAGCGAGATAAAAGTGCAATCTGTTATATTTCAATAGAATAGCAATTCGAATAAAAGGTTTTTTTTTTAAATTGAACCTAGGAATACTTTTATATCGATTGCATGCATTATTAAAAAAAAAAAAAAATTTCTATGACTGTTATCGCAACCAAAATCCAATATTAGTTATTTTTTAAATTTCTTTCTATTTAACAACGTAATTACCCTAATAGCATAGATCTCCAACAGATGTTCCAAAGAACATTTAGAGGATATTCCTGTGTTCTAAGAACGTTCATCAGAACGTCGCTCGAATAAAGTATGCTATTAGGTATGTATATTATTTATTTATAATTTATTTATAATTTAAATATATTTTTTATATTTAAAAAAATTTTTAATATTATGATTACGAATGCTTTGAATCATTTTTTATAATTGATCAGTTAGTAAAATTCTTTCTTCCAATTGTTCAATCAAAAGTTTCGAAGTTTTCAAACTCAACGCATTTGTAGTGTCAAGTAGACCACACCTTATATCGACTTATCAGAAATATTTAATGTTTCAAATTTACTATTATATACTTTTATATATATATATATATATATATATAATATGTATAGATATATATCTACATATATAAACATATTTTTTCTATTAAATAAAAATTTATATTAGCTATTTTGTTAAAGTTTCATGTCTAAAATAAATTCAGAGCGCTGCAAACGTATGATGCATATATGTATATAAAATGCATTACGATGTACTTTCAATACTAAGAATTCATACGTGATGAATATATTGCTAATACTTTACGAAAAGTGAATAATTAAAAGTGCCATTTCTAAAATGCAACAAAATCTTGTAAATTTCTAATACGAATACTTTTTTTTACACTCCCATTATTACGAAAATCATGTCATATCACTATAATCATACCACTTATATATTGCGTGTTTTTTACATCTTCAAAATTTTTACAATACACTTTATAATCGCAAATTTCCAATCCAATTTTTCCAATAAATCAATATGGATATTTTCGATGTATATCGAAAATCTGTTTAAAAATGTCTTTATTTAAATTTAAATATCTTTCCGGTTAGAAAGTCTTACATTTATATTGACAGCTCGAATAAAAGATAATTAAATGCTTAAATAAAAGATAATAAATAATAGATAATTAAACAATTAAATTATTATAAAATGAGTTACAAATTAAGAAATTTGTAAAATAGATTTTAGTATTCTAATTAATCCATTTTTAAACGTATTACGTCATACCTATCTATAATCATCTCGCGGTGTGCATTTGTACTCTCGTGCAAATCCCGTTTCGCAAAAAATTCGTGTACACGAAGAAGGATTAAAATTTAGCCGAATATTCATGTTTACTGTACATATTGTGTATTTATAGTGTACATGAGTTACCTGCCAATAT
Organism: Trachymyrmex septentrionalis; assembly: GCF_001594115.1. Taxonomy (NCBI): domain Eukaryota; kingdom Metazoa; phylum Arthropoda; class Insecta; order Hymenoptera; family Formicidae; genus Trachymyrmex; species Trachymyrmex septentrionalis. The sequence continues at coordinate 1,002,361 of NW_017304136.1, read as the reverse complement.
TTACCGTGAGAATTTCGAATCATTGAGCGAAATTGTTGAATTTATTATTCATAAGCGCTTTTACCAAAAATTGATATAAGCATTATTAAAACAAATATTTTAGAAAAATTAGATTTATTCGAGCTATTTTTTTAATGATAAATTTATTTGTCAATAATATACCGATCACTATTATATGTCATTTGATTATATCTTCTTACCTTTCTTAAATTGCGAAAATACTTAATCAAACATAACTACGCTCAAATAGCAAGCTGACGTTATTTGTCGTCATTTATTTAACGTAAAAATGACATTAAAGATTTTGTCATTTTGACATTAAAATGATGACAAATAACGTCAATTTGATATCTCTAAGAGAGATGTATCAACTTTTATTTTTTAAAATGCACCCTATTTCTAAATTATTTCTCTTATTATATTTTTAAATTTTCGGAATTAGTATCTCCATTTTTAACACATGTTAAATATTCTACATGACAAATATTAAAAAATATAATGCCTGTTTCTGCACCACATATGTCGTACATTTTGAAATACATAGTTACTTTAAAAAGATTTAAGAATTAATATAAAAATATTTAACATTTAATTTTTGTTATTGTCAACTGTCTTTAAAAACAAAATTTGAGTTTTTTATTCAAGTCATCGATAATAAGTAATGCCGAATAGTAAGTAATAGTAACCTAATATTTAACATTACAATGTGCCTTATTTTACATTTTTCATTAAAATGTGTTTGGGAAATTATAGTCAAGCTATTTTATCGAATCTAAAATGGATTTGCATCCATTTGACAGCAACCGACTGTTGCAATGTTTGAGATAAATTCTAACGAAACGTGTTTTTCATGATATAATTTAGTCGGATATGCATACACCTCAGTGATAACGATATTCATCCAATTACTACGTTGTCAATGTTATCCGTTTAAAATGCCGATTTCATTAGCGGAATCAATATAGTCAACTGTGACTCATTCAGTCGCGCTTAAATCTCGTCGTAAATCACAGCAAATAAAACGAGATGGCCACTTTGTGAATGGCGCTTTTGTCGCATTTGTTTCCCTCGTTCGTGATCGTGCTGATAAACGTAATTTTGCGCGCGATTCACGCGGATAAAATATTAATTTAAAAGATTCGAAACTTTTGATTGTCATTCACATTTTATTGTTCCTTTCACTCTGTTTTATTTCGCTTCCGGTGGTTATTTAAGCGAAATTTACGGTATTCGTGGTGGAAATATTCCCCAAAACTTTTCACGTATAGCATATAGCAATCCGGGAAGGAAGACAATCAAGTCGAGTCACGATGGAGGGAAACGGTATGGAAAATACGGATTATGTCCGATCGCGGGCAGCACCGAGATGCTCTCGGCGCACTCGGCAAACACCAAACATCAATACGAAATGGAAAGAAAACAATTTACCTGAGGTCGCGATGAAAGCTGGTGATAGCCTCTGGCACAAGTCGATATCGCGGACAGCATTGAAATGGATGCAAATTCGAACGTGAATTAGTATTCGTGTGCCAGCGTATATAAGCGCGTCCGCGATCGCTGACAACCAACAGTGCAACCGCGATAAAAGCCGCAACGAGCGCGATTTTTAATCCGTCGGATTAAAAGGATTATCGCCGTTCCCGGCGACTCGATGAAACTCCCAATGGATCGCCGATCGCGTTCGAAAACCGCCTCGACTGCGCTGAATATGTCGCGCTTCGCGCGCCGCGCCGTCTCGACCGCGCCAACTTCACAGTAGTAACATCTCGCGTCGGCGCAGCGCAGCGGAACAAACAGCAACATCTCGCGTCCAAATAAACTGATAATATTAAAATAAAACAATGAAAACAACAGAGCTACGAGCCAGCTAATGTTTGATGGTAAGAATAATATCAATAATCAAATAATTTTAAACAATTCTAAGCAAACGTTTCGACCATATAAGTCTATGTTTCGATTCCTATCGGATCATTTTCAATGTTAGCTTACAATTAAAAATTGCAGAATATAAATCTAATAATAATAAAAAACCAAATACTCATACGTTACGTCATAATCAATCCGTCTGTAGTCATATAAATAAAACATATAGACGTCTGTTGATATGTCATTATGTCAGTTCTACATAGTAAACGTTGATATGTAAAATAGTAAAACAAAGTGAATTCTCCTCGTTTAAAATTAAAGAGATCGCAGTAAATATTTGTCTAAAAAATAAAACGAACGGTAAATTGTAAAAGAATATTTAATTGAAAGTTAGGTGGCAAATTAGAGAAAAACAAAAAGACAATAAATGTAAATAATATTAAAATAAAAGAAAAATAATATTAAAGTAATGATAAAATAAAATATATAAAAATGATGAAGAAAATAATAAGATGCAGGCATAATATATGAAAAAAGTACATAACAGAATTAATAAGCTGATGTCATTTATTGGCATTTTGACGATAAATAACATCACTTTGTTTGTTGAATTATTGTTTATACTTTAATTGTAAAAAAAATTTTTTTTTATATAAAAAACAATTTAAAAAATAGTGTGTTAAAATATAATCGCGTGAATGAAATACACGACGCCTCATTTCGTTATTCCTAAGATCGTTTTTTACGCGATCTTATTGTTAGTAAGTAGTACCGAAATTGAGGCAGCATCGATTGAGATATTTATCTAAGAGATTTTGAGTGATATACGTTTCACAGAGATAAATTTTGAAATATAATTCATGCGATCGCGATTCTCTTTATAATTTTAGATGATTACAACCTTATTGTTCCGAGGTCATCGGTCGTTTTCTGTGCACTGGTATGCACGCGCATGCAGTAATTAGTATGTATTTAATAAACAATATTGACGAAATTGCAGATTCTACCATGTTAGAATTGCACCAGAGTAAATGTTGAATATGTGCTATATAAATGACTGAAAATATGAAATTATGCAAAATCTGAATATATCAACTCTTTTAACGGTCTTATTACATAGGAAGAGTGTTCTGTGCAATTAAAAAAAGTAATAATCCTACAAACAAAGAATAAAATATGTCAGAGGCGTAGAATAAAAATTTGTTTATATATAACATTGTATTTTGTTGTAAAAATAAAAATGGTTTTAAAAATTAAAAAATTAATAATATTTATGTATAGGAGACACATTATTAAAGAAAGAATTCGGGATCTTTTGCTATTTATTCCTTATCGTTTTTTTTTCGTTCCATTTTATATTTTACTAAAAAAAAAGAGAAAAAAAGAAAAAATTTTATCAAAACTGATTCGAATACATGTGCAATATAAATTTTAATGTATTAATCAAATTATCAAAGATCTACAATGTCTATTTTAACATTACGTCAAATATTCGAACTTAGTCAAACGAAAAGCTAGCTGTTTATACAATCTTTCACATAATGCAAAATTAATTAATAAAGCATAAAGATTACGAAAAGGGTCACAAAATTAAAATGAAATTAATTAAGGATAAACATCGCAAATTATTTAAATGTTTATCAAAAATATGATAATAATTATTAAGACACAACTATTATTAAAACGGTTATACTTGAGAAGTAGATTTTAATTACAAAGATGAACTTTTTTATAAACAAACGAGGCTTGTCTGAAAATTTAAATAATTTCATGATTTTACATTATCTTACAGAAAAATATTAAAATTGTCGAAGAAAAATATTAAAATTTATTCTTTATAATTTTTTAGTTTTTTTTAGATTTTTCTTATATAAATTAAATTTGAAATTACTTTAAACAAAAGTTTAAAGTGTCCAAATTTGTTTTCATCATTTCTCTTAAGTTTTCTCTACAGTAAGTTTAAAGTTTCTTCATAGATTTTTTAAGGTAAATTTTTTCAAGAGTAATTTACTAACGAGGACATTGCAGGATGTGAAGTCATCGATTACTTCAACAATCAATATTATATACCTAACAAAGTATACTGAATTTTCGTGACAGTATCCTCGTACGATGATAATATTGTAATGTTAACAAATTACTGGTTTTGAAATTTCTGTTCATTCACTATTTAGATTAAAAAGCAGAAAAAATACATAATAACATTTCCTGTAAAATATATTAATATAGAAATATTTTAACGTAAGGGAAAGTAGGGCAAGATAAACTATTTAAAATAGTCTATTTACTAGATCTTATTATTAACTGTCTCCCTCTATCGAATGAACGTAAAAATAACTTTCTTTTCAATGCTTTTCAACTTTTAAAAAAGTTACGTTTATGTCACAAGACTATCAGTTATTTAGAAAAAAATATCTCAAATTCTTCTAAATTAATCTTGTGATCTAATTTCTTAGTATTATATTTTGAATGGCTAAGATTGCAAAATTTAATTTTTTTTTAATTTTTCTAAAAGTTCTACGTTATTTGGAAGTAATATTTCATTAGTCACACTTAAAAAATAATTTTTTTTAACTGTAAAACAGGTAAATAAAAATAAAAATATTAATTATTATTACATGTGAAGTAAAAAGGACCAATTTAAACGAAGCTAGTAAAATAAACCAATTTATATCTTTTTTTTGTTACTTATATATTTGCTTTAATTTGAAAAATATTTTATATCGCTTTTTTTAATAATTTCTTGTTTTTTAACTTGCTATTTTTCTAATTGTTGAGGATGCCTAGAAATTATAAAAGAAAATCGAATCGATGTGAACTGGAATGAGGAAAATTTATACAGAATCTTAAAAGTCATGTTAAAAGAAAACATTAAAATAAAAATGCATATTAACCTTTTTTTTTCTTGTGAAACAAAAAACCAAAGATTTGTGCGTATAATAAAATAATTAATGTTAATTTCTCTTTTTATTCAAAAATACTTAATAAATAATAATAAGTTTTGATTTAGAGTTAATCAGTTATATAATATTATTATTGGTTTATATTACATCGACTTATTACCTCATTTTAGTTCATTTTACCCCATCTATAAGGCAAAACGAAACAAAATTAAGTTTTATAAAAATCTTAATAATAATATAAACTTTTGCAAGATTTAAAAATTTAATATTACGACCTTGTAATAAATAAATTTTAAAGTTTTTTGTCTTAAATTTCACTTATTTTTTGTTATTAGTATAACAAATATAATCTTTTCTGCTTAAAGATCTATCTTACCCAACCTTCCCCAATACAATTAATAGAACCAATTTGTAAAATATGCCAAAAACTTTTCTTTTATTTCGTTAAATTATGCATCGAAAATAAAACAAAATATGTTAACAGTTACGATAAACCATCAAATTAATAATATATAAAAATATTTAAAAATAAATTTAATTTAATTTCTTCTTGAAAAAAAGAATAGCAAATGTTATATCAATAGCAAATGTTGATTTATTAAAAAGTACTTCTATTTAAATGTAATTTGCAAGAATTTTTATCGTATATTATCGCACTTCTGACGTCACAGTCAGAGAGAATAATAATGAATGAAAAAAATAAATGAATAAAAAAAAATTTTAAACCTTTAAAAAGAAAAATTTTGTATACTATTAGCGGGATAGTTAAAATAGGAAGATGTACATATATATATTCGAATTTCACTTTATTACTACAAAAAAGAAATAACACATAACGAGCACAAAAAGTGGATCGAAGACAAAGGATAATGGCTCATATGCGTTGCCATCGATTATCACATATTAAATGGTTCATGATAGTTCTTATTTTTCTAAATCATGTACAAGCTTGTGTACACGCGCGCGCATTATGTTTATTGTGTGT
>NW_017304136.1:983654-996576 GCF_001594115.1 Trachymyrmex septentrionalis | reverse complement strand
ATATATAATCTAATTATTTTTTAGTTTTTTATAATATGTTTTTATTAAAGTGTAGAATAGTACATCGTAAGACTTAAGACCCAATTAAGATTTAATTATTAAGATCGCACATCAAAAAAATTCCTGATTTTCTTCTATTTTAAAGGCAGTGTTGAGTAAATATTTAGTAACAGCATTTACGAACTCTTTATATTTTACGACTCATTGTTCATTTCTATGAATAATAGAAATAGTGATAGTTATACATGTATGATCGGTGAGAAATAATAAGAAATTCAATTCTTTGTTTTATAGTATTGTAAAGTGAAGTGTTATATGTATAAATTTTACGAAGAAAACTCTTTGAAGATCTTTTAATAGGTAAGTAAAAAAAAAATTCGCAGAAAATTATAAAATACTCCTATATACATACATACACACACATATACGAAATGGAGCATTTAAAGCGTTACAAGCTATGTAATTATTGTACATCATTTTTTAAATGCAATTATGTATTTTCTTTATACCAATTAATTCATCTCATTAGTGATAAAGATATTAAGATCTGTTTATCAAAAAATTAATAGTTTACAAGATATTTTATATTTTATATTAAAATATTATGAAATGTACCGGAATAAAATGTGTGTATCTTGTAAACTATTAATTTTTCGATACTTCTACCTTAATATTTTTGCATGCAAAATAATCATGTTATATAAAAAAGTCACATTATTTCACTTTAAAAAGTAGAGGTAACCTTTATGTGATCTTGCAAGAAAACTCTTTTTTTTTAATTAATTTTATCATTATTTGTCTCCCTTAATATCATTCAGGAATAATAGCTCCTAACACTTTAAATGATTCCCACCCTGATAATGAACTAACCTTAATAAAATAATTAAAGAAAATCGAGGAATATTTAGCATTAATTGTTGCACGTTCGGCTGACGAACTGATCTATTATTATTACACTAATCTTTATCATATAAATTTTATATTTAAGTAACATTGTTGAACAACACTTGCCAAATATTGCTTTAATGTAAAAAGAAAGTGAACAACACGGCAGTGCACAAGAATAAATTTTAACACAGATAAAATCTTTCTTGTGTAGTTCTGTTATATTATATGAATTTTATCCATTCTCCCATCTTAATCATTCAATGGCAAGTCCTTAAACAGCTCATAGACATTCCTGGGACGTTCGAAATCTGCTCTTCAACTCTTGAGATCACTCATGTCCGCCTAAATTACGCTTCTTATCATATACACGTATACGTTTCTTGTCATATGCACGTATGTCATACCTATACGAGTTGGATTTCACGATATGTATTAAGAATGCGTGGTGCGTTGTTCTTTCCAACATTTGATCAACAAATATCTATTTTAGATATATATTAGCCATATAATTATCAAATTATGGCATTTGATTGTGATTGCTTTTATGCACAAAATATGCTAAGATGAATTTTATATCTTAAGTATAAAAATCTCGGTTATTTATGCACTTTTTTATACACTTATATATACACAGAATGAATGAATGATTGAAATGAGTTATTGAAAATTTATCGAATTCTATATAGCATAGCAATGCCTGCAAAGCGTTCAGATAATGCTTATGCAAATGACATAATCGCATTCTGAGCGCTTTTGCAGGCATTGCTGTGCTGTCTGAGATAATTTATATATATGAACTTTATCACAACACAAATTTAACTTCCTAGAGGATACTTTTAGAGGATCTCATAATATTCAATTTACTATAATGTAGATGGTACGTAAATATATAGTATTTAATACTCATAATGAGTATAAAGTACATACAACAAACGATTCTTCTATTGAATTTATCTCTTTATCAATGAGTTGTAAAGAACAATGAAAATCTTAAAAGCGCAGTGAAAAACCGAGGAACATTATTAAAATATTGTCTCAACGTAACCACATATAAGTAATACATATGTCATCTTTGTTGTATATACCTTAAAAATAAGAGCATGTATACATCAACTGCATAAAGATACAACAAAAATGACGCTAGCAATATGAAACAATAATTAATCAATTAAGAACACGAAAAACAAATGTTTCTGTGACGAAAATGTGCTTGGCCGTCCTAAATCTATTTTGCGAGCCGTGATAAACGGTGATCTTATCAATTTTAAGTTATTCATGAAATAAAGAGAAGGATTAACGTCCCAAGCGCGCTATGGCACTTGATCTTCGTACGTTATTTTTTTGTTTGTCTATATCCGTGATTGCAATATTTGAAATACTGAATACTTGGATTAGTAGTTTATAACGATAAAGCCTTACTGGTGGAACAAACTTGGGATGAGAACAATTTTTTTCATTCTTATAAGAAATATACACGTATAAAGGATGAATATACATATATCCAGTAGCATTATACTTTAGCGTCTAGCGGAAATAGAGTACATCTGTCATTTCGTAGTCATTTAAATAGAATGTATTATTTTTCAGTAGCTAATGTGCTATATTTTTAAAATTTTCTATTACATTTCTGCTACCATTTTTGCCAATAAAATTTGTAACAGTCATTTTTCAATTTGGCTATCTGGATATCTATACAAAGTGTCTTAAAATTCAATCAAAATACTATTAGGTATGAGAATAAATTTCCGCCTATTAGAGAGATGTCGTTAATAGCACTGCTTGTGTGTTTGATAAAACGGCAATACATGTATTTGAAAGATATGTGTTCTTTTGAGCCCAGTAGTTGGCATTCATTCGAAGCGATTTGTTTGAATCAAGCTTTGAAACAGAAACGACCAGAATGGAACAATAGGCAGAATAAGTTGATTCTGCTACATGACAACACTAGGCCACACATTGCAAAATCGATTAAGAAATACTTGGAAGAAGTGAAATGGGAAATTCTGTTCCACCCGTCGTATTCACCGGACATTGCTCCTTCAGATTTCCATTTATTCCGGTTCATGCAGTTGACCCTTTCTAGAGAGCAATTCAATTTTTATGAAGAAAAATATATCAAAAAATGGCTTGGTGAACGGATCGCTTCAAAATAACCAGACTTTTTTCTTCAAGGAATCCGTTTATTATCTGAAAGGTGAGAGAAAGTTGCTTCCGATGGAGCATACTTTGAATGAATTCACTTTGTATTGTTTTGTTGTTTAAATAAATACATCTTTTTCATTAAGAAAGGGTGGAAACTTATTCTCATATCCCATATAATGAGAAAGTTCTCAAAAAATTAAATTAAAAAATTTATAAATTTTTATTTTAAACAGTATTTTTGAGATATAAGAATTAAAATATAATGTATAGTATTGCGGATTGCGTTTAAACAGTCACCTCTGAGTTAATCAATGAGTTGAAATGCTCGATAATACTGCGTACGACGTATGAACAAGTAAGACAAGCGACCGTGTAAACATAGTGTGTATTAATTCATATTCAAATCTTTATTATATCTCAAAAAGTACTGCTTAAAATAAAAATTTGTAAATAACTTTTTTATTTAATTTTTTAAAAACTTTCTTGCTCTAGTACTTTGATTCACAAACTGCAAGACACCCTGTATATACATGCGTGTATATATATATACAATGTATGTATATACGTATATATACAAGTTACATTCGTGGCATCATACATCATATACATTTTCTTTTTCATTCACACATACGTAATTATTAAAACGTTATATAAATTAAATAAAAAAGTGGCGCTATCTTTTTTTTATTCTGATAAGGATTATTCATATTTTTTTACAATTATCTCAATGATATAGCTTGACATATTGAATTTTCTTTATCTATATCTTTATATATCTTATATATACATACGCATATATATGTATATATGTATATGTATATAAATATCTTTATATACATATACCTTCTTTTATTTAATATATATATAAAAAATAATCTAGAAACCTTGTAACTTGACGATTGCCAAACTCAAGATTGCAAATTATTAATTGACAAAAATTATATTCTCGTTATAGACTATTAATTACAAAACCGTGATGTATTCTTTTTATAAACTGATATTATCCAATTAAAGTTCTCTTTACTACTAGAATGTAATGTAATATTTAAAGCTAATAATGCATATACAGACAAGTGTTTTCTTGAATCTGGCAGTCAGCGTATTTTTGCAAAGTTACTTAAGTTTTCCTAGAGTTCTAAAGTCAGTCACATAGCATTTCGTCGCTATTACGCAATTATAAAAAAATGTTAACAAAATAGACAATAGCTTTTTTCCTTGTTTTAATTCGATGAATTAAAAAAAAATTGGCTTAATACTTTGCCAATTTATGTATAACAATATCTTATTAATTTAAAGAAAAAAAAAAAAAAGAAATCGTACAGGGTACGATTCATGAGAAATTACTGAAATCGTACAGGGTACGATTCATGAGAAATTACTGAAATTAATCAGCTGTCATTTTTAAATACACATTAAGGAATTGAAAAATTAAACATACCTTTTAATACAGTGCTGGAATTTACTTGCAACTTTCAGCCGAGTTTCAGTTTGAATACTGTCCCTTACCTCACCAATCCGCGCGGTCTATGTCGATCGACATTTAGACCACGCAAGTTGGTGAGGTAAGGAATGGGAGCCAAACTGAAACTCGGCTGAAAGTTGCAAATAAATTCCAGCACTGTTTTAATAGATGACATTTTTTTAGTTTTTTTATATACAAAGTGAAGACGATCAGAAATATTTTTCTCATTTAATAAATATTTACATAAACGCCAGACATGCCAACGTTAATAACATATATTTTTGGAATAAATAAAATCTTTTTAAATTTCCAAAATATATATCATTAAACATTTGGTATTTTAAACTATATCATTAAAAGTGACAATATTTGAGATTTTTATAAACATTTATTAAATGATAAAAAAGTATTTCTTATCGTCTTTATATGTAAATAAAATTTCCAAATGACTTCTATTAAAAGAGATTTTATTTTCCCTATTCTTCTTATGTGCATTTAAAAATGGCAGCCAATTAATTTTAACAATTTCCAATAGGACACTCTGTATCTCAAACACATAACTTCAATCAAATGATTTTTGTACATAATTCTGTCTAAAAAAACTTCTAATTAAAAACAAAAGGCTTGAAATAAAAGAAAATATAGGAAGAGGTTTAATATGAATATTATTATAATTCTTTCATTGGGTTTTCTTTGATATTTATTTTAAAACTTTTAACAAAAATTTCAGTAGTTTTTCTAAGACGTTTTGTACATTATTCTCTAATAATACAAAATCTCCGAATAGAATGATCGACGAAGTATTAAGCCATTTACATAATACACGTTTATGCCGTTGTACTGATATTTCCAACTAATGGAGCATTGCTTATTATAATTTGTCAAAACATAATATATCATAAATATGTATAAGTAATTAAGTTAAAAGGAAAAAGAAGAGAGAAATTGCGAATGTATGGAAATGTCGATTGTCCAACTCGTCGAAATACATACGAGAACACGATAATCCACAACTTTTAATGTTCACATCTGTGCAACGTGAAGTGAACGCACACTATTTTCTCTCATTCCACTTATACATATATATCACTTCTAGTGTAAAAGTATAACATAAATGCGCGCTATAGGCTTTACGATACGACATAAAAATTCATTTCAAAGATCAGTATAAGATACGCATCACTTTCGCGAGTAAACGAAATTTACATAGCGTCCATATATAGTTCACTTATAATAATTATAAAGAGTTCACTCCATCCACTAATAAACTACGCGCGTTAATTACACATATCGTTGATAGGATGGATCGTACGCTTTGTCTCTTCAACCGTCAAACTAGAGTAATCGGTGAATGAGATCACATTTTCATATGATTTAAGTACAATAAAGCCTCGTTTTTTCCAATTAATTGGAATCTGAGGCTATAGAAATGCATAAACTTGCACAGTAAGCTTATGCAAATATATTCCTATCGTTCACGCAATCGGAAACGGATCTGCAAACTGTGCGTTTTCTAACGAACAAAATAACGATCATTTATAAGTAATATTGTTAAAACTGTAATTTAAAATTAATTATTCAAGAATTACGTTACCTGCGTCAAAATTTTATATCTACGATGTCATTTAGGAAAACTCAACACCAACTTTCACTCTCTCGTTCACCAACTCCGTCACTTTCCTCGTCACTTGGATCTTCTCCATACATATCTGCCAATTTTCTAAATCTTGGCCCAAAATTAGACAGATAATTAAACTTGAGATCTCCATCGTCAGTGCCTACCAAAAAAAGAACATGAAATTAACTAAGAAAATGTTGTAAAAATATAAAGTCACTTTAAGATATTTTTTTTAATTTAGAAGTACTAACAGGAGGCCAGTGACGATAAATCGCCTTCTGAATTGCCTTCTCCCTCGTAAGCGTAATGCCTTACATCATCGAATGGATTTGTATCGGGATCTTTATCGCAACTTTCTTTCTTACCATCTAGGAAACCACAAATGTCTGGAACTTCGTCAGTTCCTATATACAAAATTATCTCTTTAATTTCCGTACAATAATTCATAACGCAGATAAAATTTTAATAATCTACAATTATCGTACCCCTACTCTGTAAACCAACAGGAGCTATCTTTGAATCAATAGGTGGTGCATCGTAAATGGCTCTCAAGACATTTAAGTCATAACCTGTGTCAACCTCACCGCCTCCTTCGTCCTCATAATTAATAATATTTTCTCTGATATCGTCCATATCTTTATATAAATCATCCGTCTTCCTTCTATGCACAACTACCGCCACAAGCAGTATTAACAATATTAATACGCAAACTAAAATAGCTACTATAAAATTCGTGTCAATTCCGAAAGAGATTGCCTTTGTCATGCCATGATCACAACCAGGATCTGCATTTCTGGATAGCGATGGCATACCTAAACTGTACGTCTAATACAAAAGAATATAATTTAATTCTCTATTCGTACTTTGCTGTAACTGTGGATATATGTTTATTATATTTTTTCATTACTTACATTTCCATTAAATGTCATATTACGTATACAACCAATAAATCCTTTGTCAGTCGGTTTGTAATCCCATCCTAAATTCGAAGCTAAATGCGCTAAATTAGTCACTGTACCACCTACTTGCATAGGACTGTTAACATTCAAAAATTCATTAGTGCCTTGTGGTGCAGTGAGACTCATGCAAGCGGATATTCCGCACTTATCGACTACCATCTCTATAGACTAGAAAAAAAAAACAAACATTAATATAATTTGCATATTTAACTTAAACAAAACAATGTATGTATGATGAAAATTCTTACAGTTTTCTTCCAGTAAACATCTATTCTGTGGCTCTTGCCGTCTGTTAATTTAATTTGTTTTTGATCTAGCCTTACAGTTCCTGTTCCATAATCAACATACAATACAGCGAAGCCTTGTTGCAGTTCGAGAGACATAAAGTCCTGAATTCCAAGCTTCGGATTGTAAGTCATAGGACCAAAATAAAATACAAGACCATTATCCACGTGTGGCGTTATCTCCAATCCTATAATAATCATATACATGTAAATAAAAATGTGAATATAAAAAATTGCAATAATGTAAAATGCAGTGTAGGAATACAGGATCGTAAGGTACAGTGTGTCTTCGATACTTTTAGAGAATAGCTTATTGTGCAATTATTAACCATGTGTCCAATAAAATCTGGTTAATCAATTCAAATATAATTCCAGGATATTCCAGGTTTTTTCATCGATTAATTTTTATTGTTTAAGGTTTTCAAGTACTTATTTCAGCCATACAAGGCACGGATTGCTGGATACCATATTAACGGTTACCGTATTGATTGTGAGTTTTGACTATTTAAATCAAATCGTACTGTTATTGTTGCAAAGAGTTATTTGTGACATTTGAGGATAAATGTGTCAGCATGACCGATTTGTAAGAATATAGAGCCTTAAGGTCGATTAAATATCGATAGGAGATTGCGGAATAATTACGGAAACAATGAAACAGTCGTGGAACATGCTGTAAGTGATAGCAGGTGTGAGAGTTCAAATGCCAATTGACTTCAGCATTTTTCTCATTCCGTCATTTACAGTTACGTACCTAAATGTGACTCGTCACAAGCTTGATCAGGTGGCGGCATTATAGCCCAGCCGTCTCCGTGAAAGCCAATACCTAACAGTTCACATTTCGGCCCTTCCAGACCAGGCGGACATTCACATCGGTCTCCCACAGGCGTACCACCGTTTAAACAGACGACAGGTTCCGCGACGTGGCAAGTACACTGTGGATCTGCGATCGCCCTAACACCGACAAACGAGCTGATGTTAGTATAAACGACATACGGAACGGTGCTGGTGCTCAAGTGATTCCGGCACGAATCGTTGCAGTAAAGCTTCTCGAATAGGCATTCATCAATGTTCATTAATAAAATATCCGCTTTCATCTCTCGTTCAATTTCTTTAGAATGTTGCGCTACAATTGTGTTCAACTTCTCGGGAGCGTAATATGGACTGCCGTGTGCCGAAAATCGAATGTCCAGTAAGCTTTTATTGTTGTGATGAGGCGAATGAAGTACGGTGAACACGTCGACATTTTCAACTGATGTATTCAGCATAGTTGCCAATTTCTCTTGGAATATATCCTTTTTACTGACACCAGATTCGTCAGGTTCTACAAATTGTTCCGCTGTTATCCCATAAAATCGTACAGAACCAGATTTGTGAACAGCTTCTTCGGGAAGTTCCTTAACAGTAACATTCACATAGGCTTGAACTTGATGCCAAGGAATAAGTTTACTTTGTTCAGTGACAACAAATTGCAATACAAAGGTGTCGTTTGATGTACCCGATAGTAATGTAATCATGCCGGTACTGGTATTAAGATGGAAACCGTCGTGAGGAGAAACCCATTTAAAAGTTTTATCTGGTAGATCCCAATCATCCGGATCGTTAACGTAAACGCGTCCGATTTCTGTGTCAGGAGCTTCTCCCTTGTAATTATAAACAAATATCGAACTTGAACCCTCACGCATAGGATTATCATTCTCATCGCCTATGATCACAGTGAGCGTCGAGGTACCCGTCATAGGCGGTAAACCACTGTCCGTAATTGCAATCGGAATGTTGTAACTCTTCTGCATTTCTCGATCAAACACAGCTCGCGCATATAAATTATTATCGCGTATGTCAAATTTAGATCTAATTTCATTGTCCGCAGTGTCATCGATTCTGAAATCGAATGGCGGACCATTCTCGTCAGAGTCGTAATCTCGTGCCTTCAACTCGGTTATCTTGCCAGGTGGTTTATTTTCATCCCAAATAACTGGAGGCATATCGAGAAACGGTGCGTTGTCATTTATATCTGTGAGGGTAATATTAACTACCACCGACTCTCGAAAAGCCATAGATGAACCATCCTCATCTCTCGCCATTACGATTACCTGTTAAAAACCACGAAAAAGCAAGAAAAACGAAATTAATTTCTCAATTATTTTGATAATTTTAATTTCTCTATTAATTTGATAAATACATGACTAATAACTTACAGTCCACGTTGAAAAACCATTCGGCGGATCACGATCTAGTGGTTTCTTCAGTTTCATACAGCCATATTTGTCAATTCCTATCAGGGGTTGTTGCTCTTCCTTGGCGATAAAGTAGGCAATATGCTGATCAGCATTCCTATCTTCGATATCAGGATCATAAGCCACCACAGTAGTTACACAATCTAAACAAACAATAATAAAGTTTGTTTAAAAAATGAAAATTTTGCAAGATTATCGAAAAATATTGCACCAATACTTTACCTTCTACCAATTTTTCTTCTTCTATCGTCGGATTTTTGTCGAAATCTTCGAAAACTGGCGGATTATCATTAACGTTTTCGATAAAAATTTCAACTTGTGCCGTATCGTTAAACAGGCCGTCGAACGCTCTCACAGTTAGATTGTATTTGGTAATTTTTTCGTAATCAAGTGGCTTGTTCACGCGAATCTTTCCCGTTGTAGCCTCGATGTAAAAGCTGTCATCGGTGTTGCCCGATATGATGCTGTACGTGACAGGATTCTCCGTATCAAGATCGCGGGCTGTGACTTCCGTTACGGGCGCGTTAATGTTGACGTTTTCGTAAACCGAATTATGGGTGTAAACTTTCTGAGTGAAGCGAGGCGGATTGTCATTCTTATCAGCGATTTTGATTGTGAATGCTTGTTGTCCTTTATTGTGTTCACCGGTTTTAAACAAAGCACTCGGAGAATTATCCGTCGCTATTACTTTCACATTGTAGATATCTTGTTGTTCTCTGTCGAATGTCATTAACGTTGTGATATTACCAGTTATTGGGTCGATGGCAAAGAGGTCCTTGAAGTTATCCAACTCGTAGGTGACCTTTTGAGGATGAAAGTCGAGATATTGCCTTAAGTGCAAGACATAATGAAACTTTGACGCATAATCGTAATAAAAGACATTCTTGAAGCGCAAAGTGTAATTTGTGCAATTTTAATACCTGATTATTAGCGGAAGTTCCATCAGCGTCAATAGCTTGCACTTGCATCACAGGAACTCCTAGGGGTTCGTTTTCTAATACACTTCCTTGTTTGAGATCACTGAAGACTGGAATGTTGTCATTTACATCTAGAACTTCGATATCAACCACCGTTTCGGCAGCTAACTCATAATTGTTTTTTACTCTCACTATCAACGAGTACTGCGTGTTTCTTTCGTAATCAAGCTGTCGAGACAACTTAATATCTGCTATATCTTTATTGAATTCTAATCTATAATGACAAAATCAAATTTTCATGTGAGACACGGTTGATTTGCAATTGTTAACATATTTCATTTTAAAATATATATTATTAGAATCAAAATATATATTATAAGAATGAAAAAATAGTAAGCACGATTCGTATAGTACCTAAAAGTGTTCCCTTTGTTACTCTGTTCCGTTGTGCCAGTCACAAGTTCAAAGAGTAGATTACTGGACGGAGTATTATTCCAATTACTGGAGTTATCAATGTTGGAAATTGCTTGCAAACGGACAATGCTGGCATCGAAATTTGTAAAATTCTCCTTAATTTTAATCGGTTCTGATGATCTCGGTAAAAAAGCTGGCGCTTTCTTATGCGATTCCACAACTTGTATGTCAAAGTAAGTGCTATCACTCTGTGGTTTTTTGCCAAGATCCGTAGCGGTAACTATCATGCTGAATTTAGAATTTGGAATCCGCTGCACAAATACATAGTAACCATAATACAAGAGCATTTACGTAAATTAAATAAAACGAGAGAAGCTTAAGTTTGTTGAAAGTAAATAAATCAATATGATACATTTATGAAGGTTCCAGGAATATTATTTTTAGTAAACGAGAAATAAGATAACAAAAGTTTTTTCTTTTAATAATTCAATAACTTTATTTTAAGCATTATTCACATAAACAACTAAAAATTGCATTTCCAAATATATATTTACGTAACAAAGTTAAAGACAATAAAAAAAATTTGAATTAATAAAACAATCGTCGCTTAAATTATCAAATAAAATTAAATTAGACAAGAATAAAGGATTCTTAATGTAAAAAAGAAGTAATTAAAGATTATCAGAAAAGGACATATAAGAGTCAATAACGCAAATCATATAATATGAAAATCAAAACACAAAATATATTGTAGTACCAATATAATTTACATTAGTCAAATTTTAATTTACCGAGAACAATATATTATGTGTTTTAATTTTCATATTATATGGTTTGCGTTATTAACTCTTATATGCCCATTCTAATCTCTAATTATTTTTTTTATCAAATAAAAGTTACAAGTTCTAGTTTCCAAACGACATTGTAAAACGAAGTTTGCATTATCCTCTTAACTATCGTTCTATATATATATCTTCGCATTACTCACGTCTATAGTTTTGTTGAGGAATATGACACCGGACTCGCGATCGATTCGAAAGTATGCAGCATCATCCGGTCTCTCAGCTGACAGACTGTACCGTACGACGGAATTGTTGCCGTCGTCAATATCGGTAGCGGAAACTCGCATGACCTCGTGACCCACCGGTAAATCTTGCGGCACATTTTCCGTGTATGACTGCATAACAAGACAAAATATATTAGCGAGAAACAACAATCGCACAATACATGCGCACAAATTCTAAAATGCACTTGTTAGCGTGATGTATTCCATGCAATTTTCGTACGAATTGTGTTTACATACAATTATCATTCCTATAAAAGACACACATGTACATGCATGCTAATTTCTTCCTTCAATAATAATAAAATAATATAATAGATAAATTTTTACATATTATTCTACATATTATTTGTTATTAATAATAACAAATAAATAAACGAAAAATGTAATTCGAAAACTATATTTCATCGTTATAGGTATTTTAAATCAATAAAAAAATCTCTGCATCTCTTTCATGTCAATGTAAATTTTTATCTTGTATACTTTTAAATTTTCATGGTCAAATCTAAAAATATTTTTTCAGATGTCCCACAAAAAAACACATCCGATACATAAAAATTTAAATGACAATTTGTTTCATGAAATATGCAAACTGTGCATAAAAAGAAGGGAGAAAATAAAACTTGGGACACTTTTGTTTTTTTCATTTACATATCGAGCAACATTCACACCACGTATTCGAAACCAACCTTCCACCTGTATCCACGAAAGACCTGGGATTGGAATAAAACAAAAAAATTCAAGCAATAATTGTTAGTAGCAAACGTGGTTATATAGTCTATAAAGAAAAACAAGAAATTCACGTGATGTAAACGTTTGGAAATCCTCTTTAACATCTTACAAACTAGTTGTTTAGTTTCAAAATAATTCATCATTTTCGTTCCAATTTCAAAATAAAATTATTTACGTTCCAAAATTTCTTACTAAAATAATATTTTTAG
>NW_017304136.1:979766-983554 GCF_001594115.1 Trachymyrmex septentrionalis | reverse complement strand
CTTCTCATTTTACTAACACTTTTTGTTTTTTACTAACATTAATTTTTATTAAAAGTAAATCTCATAAAAAAAATTTATTTTATATTTTTTATTTATTCGCTCGTAAAAAAATAAGGCCTCTATCATATAAACAATGCATTACCAACTTGTAAAAATATATCATATCATAAAAAAAATTCTATGACCCGTTCTTTTATTTTTTCAGTACATAGGTAATTACGACGTATTTGCAGAATGTTATTTGCACCACATGCACCCAGATTCACATTTGTAGATACGAGTCGTAAGGGAGTTAGTAATGAGTTAGTAACTTAGGTAATTAGCAACGTACCGCTTTGTCGAAGGCGGGTTTATTATCATTTTCGTCTTCGATGATGACTTTTAATGCGCAAATGGCATCCAGTTGCGGTCTTCCATTGTCAGTCGCAAGTATCGTGAGATAAGCTTCCTTTTCTCTAGCAGGTTCGTCTCTGTCGAGTACCTGAGTCGTCGTAATGAGGCCTGTCTTATTGTCGATGTCGAATTTTATTCTATCCCCAGGAGCAATCAGAAAGCTATAAGTAACGGTACCTGAAAATGCGAGATCAGATGATTACCGAATCTAATCTAAACTAATGTACAGTGATGGAAATTGGAATCTTTCCTTCGGAAACTTTCATAAATTAATCATAAAAACTCGAATATTTCCGTGAAATATTATTCGAAATCAAATTTCTCAAAGTTTTAAACATCTTGAAAGTTTCAAACGTCTTGAAACTATTGGAAGAGTCTCGAATATCTAGGGATGATATTTTTTCAGAAAATTTTCTTCGAAATATATTTAGATATCTGAACGTATTTAAAACATTTGAAATATCTGTTCTCTTTTACAATACTATATTTTATACACAGGCAATAATCTTATTTTTAAGTTAAACATGTTTTAGAATATTCAACAATTTTAAGACCTAAAATTCTTTCGATTTCGAGTGGAATAAATTCGAAAGTTTTACATATTCAAAATTGTTTTTCTGTATGACACATCGCAAATCTAATCACTTGTAACATGTTCCACTTTCTTCCATCACGATTTGTTAGTATGAGAGAAGAAATAATACGTATCTCTTCTATTACACACAGCTAATAAGATATTTCTGTTCGTCCGACATATATATTTTTGATCTTGTTTTTTCCACCAAGTCGCGTGTAAATTCACCAAAACTGATAAATGCAAAATATATTAAGCACATGATACTTTCCTAAAAACAAACTCGAACATAGATCGCGTGTATTGGTTCTCCACATTTTGATTCAGAGTCGTGAAACTTTGAAAGTCTTTGAATATAAATAGTTGGTGCATGTATATGTTTTGTCTTTTTACAACCTTAATTTACCACCACGTTTTATGTTTGATACGTGTGATATATATATATATGATGACGTATATATGTTATACAATACCTCCATCTTCTGGTGGATCTCTATCGTCAGCGTGCACCTGAATCACCTTCGTATGAGGCGGTTGCTCCTCCTTCAACACTGGCGCGTAATTTGAGCAATTGGAGAATACCGGCTTGTGATTGTGATTTTCATCGAGCTGAAAGCGTAAGAGAAACGGACAGCTATTAGGGCGGATGTTACTTGGCGCGGAGCACCCCCTTCGAAAGATGTCCGGGGGATTAATCGGTAAACTTGACATCCCGCGGGGTGGGACGCGAAGAGAAAAGACTTTGGAGAACAAGGCGTTCGGTAAATCAAAGCGCTCTTCATAAACCGAGCGCCATTAATCACGGCGCGTACTCCGGCGGTCTATTATGTCGCATTTCCTCATAAAAGATCCAACACGACCTAAAGAAGGGCGAGATAGAAACACCGAGTGAAAGAGAGAGAGAGAGAGAGAGGAAAGGGGTGTGGTTAAAAACGGAGCACACTGTACTTAGATGCTTCATAATAATCGTCGTTCACGTCGACGATCTAGAACATGTGGCAAGGTTGAGCATAAGTACCGCGGCTTTGCACAAGTTACTCGGTCTGTTGCGTCTCGGTAAGTCGTATTTCTCATAAATTATTATTCGCAACCGCCTTCGTACGTTGCGTTACCATTTCATCACGATTAGGATCGATCCGGTTGTGTTTAATGTACGTAATAGGTACGATCGACCGACGTGGCGTTTAACTTTTATACTATAGAATGAATATTAGAATAGTGAGAGAGAGAGAGAGAGAGAGAGAGAGAGAGAGAGAGAGAGAGAGAATGTGTATCACCGGCAACGACGTAAAAAATGTGCAAAGCAAGAAATTAATTTCGCAGATGATAATACGTTCGTCGTCGTAATTTTTCAATTCGCTCCAACCTCATGTTAAAACACGAAGGACACGCGTAATAATGCTAAGTATTCTCGCTCTCCCTAAGCGCGCTTACGTTAGACCGTTATCTTCAATGTAATCAAATGGTCGCGGCATTAATATTCATTACTATTTTCTGTCCCGCGGGGGATAACGACATTCTTAGGTAAACAACATTTGGTAAGAAATATAATCCGCGTGTGCTCGCCGTGTTTGCCCGCACGGGTGGAGCACGACGTCTCTCGGCATCCAGCAAACCCCTTAGACCGCTTTAGAATTTCGCGCAGCACTTTGCCGGCGTTCATGCGTTACTCCGGCATATAACGCCGGCACTCGCTCTCGTACTTTCCAGTCTCATTAATGATAAACAAGTTAACCATGTTTTAGCATATTAACTCCGTTATGTTACATCCATGGCTACCCGTCGACTCCGAAAGAAAGTTTCGTCAATTAAAATCCGCAACTCAGGGCATTTGCTGGATTTAACAAAAAAAATTTTTTTTTAAATCCGCGAGGATTCCGATTTTTTGGACGCTTTTATTCGAGGAAGATAAAATCAAAATATCTTTAGACGCAAATTCAAAGTAAATAGTTCTTTCATAAAATAGATATTTTACGTTGCGTAAGATGTCTTTCGTTTTTTTATTTGCAACAGACAAAAAAAAAATAGAATCTGTTATAAAGAAAATGTCAGTCGTTTAAGTAAGAGGAATCTTTTTAAATAAAACGTGATTTATAGCATTTCGATACTAGAAATATAACGTTTGCAAGCAAATGAATAAGATCTTTAAAAAAAAAAAAAACAAAAAAAAACAATTTCAACAAACGTTCTTCGAGTCCCAATAAAATTCTCGGAGAGTTTCCCCGATTTATCAAGATAAAGAAAAGATTCCTAGAGTGTTCCAAGTTTCTCAGATTCTCCAAGTAGATATTTTGTAATTACTACGTCGTAAGTATGTCCGTAATAGAAGAAAAGCTCTTAAATGCAAAACAAGAGCTACAGGTCATCACAAACACCATCATCGTTAACGTTACTTTGTCAGTGTGGTGAGACGAATATACGATCGTGTTAGTTAGCAATGTTCCATTTAATGTCGGCGTGAATATGATACTTGAGTGAATCCACAGCGGTGCAGGTGTGCCGTAAATCAAGAGAGAAAACTGACGTCTTTATGTGTGTATATACTTATATAAGCGAACAAGCGGCAGCTTCTCTCCCTTAAGGGACTTTGTGCCGAATTTAAACTAACGGTACAAACAAGGTCGCCAGATATATACTCGACTGAACTGTTAATTTAATATTGAAAACAAGAAAGCTTTCGTGCGATGCGAACTGCTCGCGACGTGCGACGTTCTTGCGCGTTCAATATGCGTAAAACACTGACAAGCTCCGCCACGACCATCTCTGGTTTCGCAATGTAAGTTCGAAGGTAAATTAAAAGCAATGAAATTCTATAAAGGAG
>NW_017304136.1:978889-979666 GCF_001594115.1 Trachymyrmex septentrionalis | reverse complement strand
GCAATGTAAGTTCGAAGGTAAAGTAAAAGCAATGAAATTCTATAAAGGGAAATTCTATATCGAGTGATAAACCTTACTCCATTAACGTAGCTACAAGATAATTATGTATTATTTCATTGTACATATAGTATGTATCATGTATCATGAAAAAGATCACTGCACTGCGGTAGCGAACTCTTATTATTCTTTAAATTCTTGACGTTTGATTTTTTTCTTGAGGAAAAATTTAATTAAAAGTAAGTTAATAAGATACCTCACATTAAAAATTAAAAGTTCGTAGCTAATCAAGCCCCTATAAATAAAAGAGACACGTAATTTCATTTTAAATGTAAATAAACGTTATCGTAATACAAAGTTAAATACTGTACGTAACATGGGTAAAACTATTTCATTACTAGAAATTGTTAACTGTCTCCACTTTATATAGCAGCATGAAAATAATTTAAACTTTACTCTATAACATCGACAGTACAAATAATACTTGGTTGATAAAAAATTGCAGATATATCCAATGGCTTGTTCCCTTCGTAATTGCAGTTGAATTTAATTATTAAAATGCGGTACGTTTATAAGTAGTTCCCTCTACTACGCGAAGTCTACAGATCACATCTGAATCACAGGAAACTTCTCTGACATGTCTATCTGGGATTCACGGGATTAGGTCCCAAACAAGTTCAGCATCCAATTACGGGTTTGGCGAAACGGCAATTCTCGTCAGATTGTACCATTTGTCGAAGTCCTGTCTAACGAATCACGCACATGAAATGACTCCTGTGG
>NW_017304136.1:972389-978789 GCF_001594115.1 Trachymyrmex septentrionalis | reverse complement strand
TCTCGTCAGATTGTACCATTTGTCGAAGTCCTGTCTAACGAATCACGCGCATGAAATGACTCCTGTGGCTCCTCTTCGTCCGCAAATTCGCGTTCCTACGCTTTACCAAGTGAACTTCGGCGTCTACGGCTAACGTCAACGATTTACGAGCGATTCGTAAGCAAGTCTCAGGGGCCGCCAACCAAGCGCTGCTTACCAAAGTGTCTCACACCATAAAACGTATTCGCACCTATTCATCAAACGACGAGTGATCTCTGCGGAAAATTTTTTTGCATAAGGATCGCATGGAGCGCATGTCACGCTTCGATGTAAAAGATGTGAGACCGTTTCACTGTTACGCTTCGTGTTTTGACAATATTGCAAAATTGAAGCCGTTGAAGATCACTTTATCTTCGCAAATGACATTCTGATGAAACTGTACTGACACAAGATATTAAAGAAGCAAGATATAAAAGAATGGTAATACAATCCCTTGAGTTAAATAATATTTGGTTATTTTTATTGTGTCTAAATATAAATCAATTCATTTCTATATTAACGTATGCTCTCTTAATAAATAATAGATTAAATTTGAATCAAATTGAATACACTTTCCTAAATTAAATTGTTTAATTCAGGAAATTATTTTAATCAATTAATAACGGATTTCGAATAGAAACAGTGGCGACCCACATATATGATTAAAAATAACTCAAATTGAATATAATTTGATATTATGAATTTAACACTGTAGGATACTATCTAATCTCATTTGTATTTGAGAGTTGCAAATAAAACCGCAATAAAGGAAATTCATTATTCGGAGTAATTGCCTCTTTTTATAACGTAAGAGAAAATATAATTAATTTGAAGGACCAATAATCAAGTTCTAAATAAAAAGTCAGATTAATCAAGCCGATGTAAGCATTTAAGAACTATGACGTCAATTGGCAAAATACAAAAATATTACATCATAAACTATTATATATATTACAAATCTAATTTTAGTATCTAATTAATCATCTAATTTTAAAATTTTACGCTTCATGTAAAACAACAAAGAGGAAGTCTCTTTCAGTTTGGCCCAAACTGCCTAATCAAACACGTCTTTCTATGGAAAAGTTCGCTAAGTAAATTTTGACTCTGGTAATAATACATGATATATTTTATGTTTACATTTGATATACTTCAAAGATTAAACAACGTCCGACTCGATTGGAAATCATTAATCATTGGGGGGGAGGGGGGTGAGTTCTACATCAAAAATTGGAAGATCACGATTTCATTCGCAAATGTGATCAACATTTGATAGAAGAAGAATCCAAATTAAAATCATTAACGATATTGATATTTCTGTGCAAGTAAATAATTATATACATTTTGATATTATGTGTCGCATTAGTGAGAATAGAAATGCGCGATATTGGCTTGAATATCCTTTAAAGTTTATAATCTTCTAAAAACGAGCCATCTTCTAGTTTATTTAATTACAAATTCAAGACTATATGGGAATAATTAAGATGACGTCACGAAAGCAAGATATATTTTCAATCCGCTATCTCGCGACCTTTTGCATACGCCAACAGAATGACAATGAATTCAGCTCGTTGATGTTACATAAGGACGATTGCAGACGTGCGCACGCGGTAAATATTTAAACTGTTCGACAGATAGGCGATGAAAGAAGGGACAAATCCATTATCCAACTTGCTGAAAAGGTGATTTATACGGGGATCTGGTTGGATCATCCCCGGGATCTTGGATGGTAAAAGAAACCGGGCTCGGTGTCTGAGACAGAAGGAAAGGAGTGTAAATAGCGCGGCGACGATAGGAGGGGACGAGAAATCGAATCAAGAACGAATCGAGAAGCACTCACCGACAATTTACCCTCGCCCGGGAACTGCGATCTCTCGTCCAGGTGTCTCGAGTGCCTCAATCTCGTTGCAGACGCTGTAACATAAAGAAAATACGAGGGATGACGATATCGTTCATTTAGGATATATATATATATATTGCGCACGATAAAACGTGGATAATCGTTCAAGGAACGATTCTTGTTCACATTTAGGAATAATGCGTGATATCGTTTTCTTACACGAAAATAAGAATTTGATAGCAAGGAATGTGAGCTTTTCTTATCCTATAATATTTGAGGAGAAGACTTTTAAAACTCCATTTTGTCCAAAATTTTATTTTTTTAATTAGAGAAGGTATCGTAGCGTTCAGTGTTGAAAGATTCATATTATATCTCTGGGATATCTTCAGAAAGCATTTTTTTTTTCATCGTCAATTTATGTATATACGAAGAAATGTTTAAAATGCATTATGTCCTTTGACTAAAGATAAACAAAATGTATTTGTTTCAAACTTTTAGCAATTGTTTACTTTTGTTTAACATTTCACATCGTATTGATCGGTTATTATTTTTTAGTTATTATTTTTTATTACAAAATGCGCAGTTTTCTTATGGTTTTTTTTCTTGTTTTCTAAAAATTACAAATTTTAGACAAAACGCATTTTGACAAACTGCTCCTCGTTTGCAATATGACGATATTATCTTACAATCAAGCATATAAATGATAATACTAAAATAATTATGACATACATATAAGCATACATTATCGTTTCTACGTAGATCTCATCAAATATATCGTATGTTGAATATATCGTATTTTAGCAACGTCAACGAAAATAGCAGGGCGCTCTGATGAAAATCAATTTAATAATATATAGAAATATGAGTTAAACGATAAATTTATAATGTTTAAAGATGAATTGCACAATCCCTTGTTAAATGGTACAATTTAATAATTTTTTTAGCTCGCATTTATTCGTCCTATCGTATTTATTTTACCATTACATGAATTATCTCATCGATCCTCGTTTTACATTTTTTACACATAATTTAAAATATCAAGCATTCTCTCGATACGCAGTTTTTGAGAGATTCAAATCACAATCACGAGAATTCTCGTGTGTGCTTATAAAAAGAGAAAGTAAGATATTAAGGAAAACACATATACAACTCGCAATAGATTTTATTTAACTAAATTTCCAAGTTGCCGAATACTAACTGAATTAAAATTATATATCTCGAGGCGGAACACACCGCAGAGATCTTTATGCATCATTCACAACAATGTCTACTCCACCAACACCGAAGAGCGACGAATACAACTTGGAATCTTAGAACTATTCGTTCGTAAGTAGTTTACATAAAGTAGGCATTGCTAATGCGGCTTTAGAGTCTCTCTTTAAGTTAATGTACAAAGATGAAGCAAAAGGCTTGCAGAAGAAAATACTGGTTTCAAGTATATAAAATTATTTACAATGACCGTTGTTAGCAACTGTCATTGGTTGAAAAAAGACGTCTGTTTGTAATTTTAAGCAAGATTGTTATTGATATATCGTAACGTACAATAATTCGCTTTTACTAATAAAAAAAAACAAGAAAGAGAAGCGATACAAAATGCTTTGGTTTTACTAAACATTTGTTCGTATTTTTGAGTACCGAAAACATTCCCTGTCACTCTTTCGTTAATATTTTCCGACCGCAATAGATGGCAGCGACGAAGCGTCATTCCTGCAGCTTGCATAGCTCAGCCACAATGCGGTTTACCCGCACTTAATGCGGGCTCTGTCCCGAATTTTAAGTAAATTTGTGCCGCCGTAAAAGCGATATCACCGGAATTGCATAAAATTCAACCGGGCTCGCAAAACGCTCACGCCTGGGACCCGTCACTGCGGAATATGGTCAAAAACGACAAAATAAATAATATACGACAGGATGAGTGGAAGCTACTAGATATCTTGAGCCCATAAATCGCCATTGCGCAGATTTTTTCCGACATTGTATCCGATTGATTTTTTTCCCCTCCTTCTCTTTTTGTTTTGTATCATTTCACGAAGATTGTTCGACGAAGGTGGTCTCAATTAACAATCTAATCGTCTCTAACGTTAACGATTATTCATAGCGACGAGATTAATTATGTTTCTCTGGGAAACCTGATAAACGTGAGTGTCGCTCAAACCTCTTTAAAATATAATGTACAACCAGCGCAATTATGCGCATATAACTCGTTGAATGAGAAATTCCCCCGTGAAAATCCCGATAATTTAATTGAAAATCATTCTCCCACCCCTCTCCACTTTGTATCTGTGTCAAAATCATTTGAAACAATTTCGTCGCTAAATTTATTATCAATCATACTCAATCGAGTGCACTCATAATCGCGAGCCGATCCGTCCTTTCAAACATACAAATTAACACTTTGTCCATTATCTTGTTCCGCTCCAGTTAAGAGCAACAGTCTGTGTAGCACGAGGAGGCTATTTGTATTTTCGCGTTTAGCTGCCGCGTTAACACCATCACTTCCCAGCGTCCCTTTAGACATCTTCGAGGGGAAAAGCATCCCTTAGCCTAGTTCTTTCACACCGAAGATCCATTAAGTACTTCGCCTGATATTGCATTCGCCCGCAAAGCTCTCGCATAACGGCGGAAAATTTCTCTATCAAGCTTCCCACGTTACTCCTGTTGTGTTTTACATTATGTTCTACTTGTATATCGTGCCTCTCAATATGGACCGATGGTGGTCGACTATGAGTAGTAGAGTGAAATTATGAAAAATACTGATGCAACACAATATCGCGACGATTATTGCTCCATTGAGAAAATTAATACAGCGTCAACTACTTGTAATAACAACTCGTAACGCCGGAAATAGGAACGCGATAAATGGAACGATGTGCAAACACGAAACGCTAGTGCATTCACTTTTTTTTTTTTTTACGTATTTTACGAGGTCGTATATTCTAATGTTGCACTCAAATATCAAAGAGATATTGCAGCGGCACGTTCAGCAAAGATCGCCATTTTTCATTACGTTTGTCAACAATGCAACAGTGACTAGGAATGTCAGCCCTCCATCGACTGGCTGTATATCAACTTTTTTTTTCTTTTTTTTTTTTTTTGGTCTACAGTTAGTTTGGAATACATTCCAGTACAAGTACAGGGAAATAGTATATCCCGCAATTTCTTAATATTTTACGTGCCACGAATATTTCATAAGCTGCCGCAAGTTAAAAATATCGTGAGCTAAAAATCCTCTCTCATTATTATATGCTTTATATTTCCCAAAAAAGATTTTACCGAATGGACGAGAACCGCAGGATTCAAAAATACTTTTATCAATTTAACTCAACATTATAAGCTCAGCACGGAAGACGCGGCACGCATGAATTCCATTCGTTTGCGAAAAAAGATTTTCGCGGGGAGAATAAAAAGAAAAAAAGAGAGAAATTCCTCATACTCGATCGTTAGGAAAAATTTGTGTCATACCGTCCCATATTCTATTTCGTGCCCGAAGAGACCTAACGACATTTATGTCATAAGCCGTAAAAACCAGGTACGTTCTAGCAGATTACAGATGGAGCCGTGTTCCGTATCAAAACCATTTATCGAAGCTATCGACGAGCGAGATTTATTGAATTCGACCGTACCGTTTTCTCTCCCCCCGACTGTCTGTTTTTCCGGAGGTGGCAACGCGCAACACTCTTTAATCCACAGCGAAAAACTTCCGATTCGTACCTACGCGACATCTGGTATTATATACTGTCCAATCTCATCGAATCTTCCTTCCTTTTTGTCTTTTTTTCTTTTGAATAAGAAGTTGATCGTTTGCACTTTGATAATTGCTCTTCGACGACGAATGATCGATCGCATACTCGCGTAACGTCAGCTGGAAATTATATTGGAACATCATCTAGTTTATTCAGCGCTCGCGAATTCGCGAAACTTGACAGAGCTCCCGGTGATGAATTTGGTATAACTAATTTACTGGAACGACGCTTAATAAATTCCTCAAAGGTCTATTTGCTCGGCGTATTTACAGAAATCACCGCAGCATTCGCAGCGATTCATAATAATGATAACAACAACTCTCATTTCACCTCGAATCGCTTTTTGCAAATGACTGAGGTCGAGCTATAGACGCGCCGTGAATGGTGAAACATAATGATTGCGTGTATTTACAGTAAGTCAAGTAAGAGCGTGGTCGGCCTTACTCAAAGCTAATAAAAGATGTCGCCCTAAATCTATCATGAATCCATAGAGAGCACCTTTGTCCTTGATGCGCTATCAAGGAAGATTCAGTTGTCATTGAACTTTCTTAAAAGAATCACATTGAGCGCCATGAGTACCAAATACGCATCACGCTATGAAGTTCCTCACGTCGTGTTTCTCTGCACTCACCCGAAAGGTCCAAAAATGTCACAATTAGCGGCTGCTAAATATATGAAATATACGAAAAGGTCGAAATCATTCGTACGAAAGTGAGTGCAGCGATATAATGTGGCAAAAAATGATTTACCGGAACGTGGCTCGATATGCAAAGTGGACGAAAAAAGACGATGAAAAAATAGT
>NW_017304136.1:969782-972289 GCF_001594115.1 Trachymyrmex septentrionalis | reverse complement strand
GATTTACCGGAACGTGGCTCGATATGCAAAGTGGACGAAAAAAGACGACGAAAAAATAGTGAATCCGTTTTCGCGGAATCCTGGCTTAACACTGCGTCAAGGACAAGCAAAATTGAAGAAAGCAGAAAGGTTTAGATATATCGTATGAAACTATTCGAACCTTATCTCAAGGCTAAGAACATGAACTCGACCACGCTCTTACTTGACATACGGTAAATATAATATTACTCTCTGATAAAATGTAGCTGGGTACCAAAATTCAATTGGCACTTATCGCCGGCGTTCCTCCGCGGCGAAATTTTTTTCACGAGACACCGTCACGCTCCAACGCAAGAGCGACGGAATCCGCCGTGTGTGAACTGTGGAAGTTATTAATCCTCATTTTACTAAGTGCACACTGGAGCCAGTCGACGGGGCGTTTGTATATTTGTGCCGCTTAAGCACCCTACCGCGCCGGTTATTCCGCTAATGCCGAAATCGCGTTACAGCGAGAAGTCGCCTAAACGTAATATACGGACGAATAATTCTTATGATTTTACATATTCGTGCGGCGCCTGAGTTTATCTCTCCGCGAGAGATAAAATGCGCTATTAACTTATCCCAATTGGATTAAAACATTTTCCGAATTTATCCCGTTCTTTTTTATTCATTACACTACGCTTATATTGTGACGCGCGCGTCCATCGTCCTCCGTAATTTCGCTAATTTCACGCCAGTGTGTGCCATCGAGAAAATTACGGACGGCGGAAAGAGGGAAGAAATTTATGAAAATGCAAACCAAGCCGCGAGCAGCGGCATCGTCGTCGTCGTCGTCGTCAACAGGATCGACTCCCGGGAGATGCCATTTCCGGTATTATCGTCGGCGTGGCGTTATCAGCAACGTCATCGGAAAAGCGTCAACTGTGAAAGGATTCACGTCGGCCCGGGAGCCGTTTCGCATTTTTCATATCTCGCCCGGGCATCGCGTCGCGCGATATGTCCTGAAGCGACCGATACGCATCTCTGGACAAAATCGCGCCGCGCCGCGCCGCGCCGGAAACGCGAAAAGCAAAACACGAAATTTATCCCGATAACATCAAATGCTCATTACCAGAAACGAAACCAATTATATTCTCACTTTTCCTCCGGTGTAATTGCGCGCCATTTGTTGCGGACACGTGGATCCGACACGGTCCTCTGGTGAA
Source organism: Trachymyrmex septentrionalis (assembly GCF_001594115.1). Taxonomy (NCBI): domain Eukaryota; kingdom Metazoa; phylum Arthropoda; class Insecta; order Hymenoptera; family Formicidae; genus Trachymyrmex; species Trachymyrmex septentrionalis. The sequence continues at coordinate 971,105 of NW_017304136.1, read as the reverse complement.
TTTTATTTAAAAAAAAAAAAAAAAAAAAAAAAACATTAAAAATGGCTCCGCCACACTGGAGCACACTTGCATCCTGGAAAAAAAAAAAGAGCTCCCGTGTCATAAACCTTACAAATTTCTTACGATTTAGGTTTTCTTAGTTGTTCGCTATATATTATATTATAAAATCGCGTAATTATCGGATCAATTACGAGCAAGGATTACAACGGTTGAAAACGGCCAGATCCAAGGAGACATCGAGAAACACACCGCTGACTTGTAGAGTATTATATCTGGATTATTGTCAAAGTTAGATGCACGCCGAGACTGAGCAGCGAGGGTGGAATGGAACAGGAAAGTGATAGAGTTGCGAAAGCGAGGTTGCTAATTAGATTCTCGGTCGACGATTCCTCTCTTCTGTATTGAATAATTTCTAAAACGCGTAGCTATTGGCTGCGTTCAGCAAGAAGGCACCGTTGCAACTGTTGTAAAATTCTTTAATATCATTAGTTTATACATTTAGATTCAGTAAGGAACTAAGAGCAAGACCAATTATATGGAAGAATTTTACAACAGTCGCAAATGCTGCTTCAATTGGCCTGTTTTTTTTATTTTTGTGCACTAGACTGCACTAAAATTTTCTTTCTCACTTTTTGTCAAATTAACTGAACATTAATTAAACATACACGCTGGAAAAAAGACTATTCTTAAATCAACCATAATATATATATTCGTATATAAACGAAAATATGAAAGATTTTAATCTTGATTGAATTTGTATCGATGTAAGATTTTTGATTGAGCAAGTCTCGAATCGAGCGCGAAGTAATTAATTGCATCAGCATCAATTTAATCAAGTCCAGACTAAAATCTTTGAAACAAGATTACAATATTTTTGCTTGTGCAAAAGCAAATAAGCATATTATAATTGATTTAAGAAGAACTTCACTGTTTTTCAAAAATGGCCGTACTCTCTTAGAGTAAGATTTCGCTCCAAGAAATTTAGAGAGTATCAGCTATTTCACTTCAAGCTCCAAAAGTGTATTCTAGTTCGGCTACAGAAAACAGACCTCACACTGAGAGAAAGGTTTTTGTTATAATTTAGCAAGCCACCAGTACCTTTAAGAGGTGATCGGTAAATATGTGACAACAAATTTTGTTGTTGCTAGTCTGCTATACCAACCAATTATTAGTAACAGAAGCAAATCATCTACAATCTAACCTATCTTTTGGATAGACTTTAGATTCGTTTACATAGAATTCGTAGATGACCGTGAAGTCTTAAGTCGTAGGAAACCGACTAAGCACAGTCAAATATAAGGAGAATTGGTTAATTTCTTATGA
>NW_017304136.1:968708-969682 GCF_001594115.1 Trachymyrmex septentrionalis | reverse complement strand
ATATATATATATGAGGCTCTTATTTGCTAGCGATACTATTGACTATTTGTTACATTGACGAATTAATTTGCATTCGTAACAAATCCATGATTTTTTAACAAATATCACATTTGCTTTCCCTCGATTTGTTCCCTGTAACAAAATCATTTTTCTCAGTGCACGTTTCTGCCCAACCCGAGATGGTTACCCGACCGGTTCGATTGGCTGTAATTCAAAAAGCGTTTAGAAAAAGAAGGGAAGATACACCGACGACGCCGAGAAATAAATTAATCGCGCGTTTGCCATTGCGCGAGACGTCACGCAGCGATTTTCGAGCGAAATACGGTTAATAGTCCCGTGAAGTGTACACAGCCATGAGGTAAGCTGGCCTCGAGGCTCGAGCACGCGATGATAAATCCCCGGAAGGCAAAACGTGTTTATACATTTAGTTTAGGCTTATGCAAATTCCGTATTACGTCGTGCACGCATTTCCGTGAGCGTGGCACGTCGCACGAATGTGTTTGACGTATTGCGTTCTGAGCGCGCGACCCAATTCGAAGTCGCGTATCCTCGAGGGTGTCTACATAGATCCATATACCCACCGAAGAGCCGCGGGAAAGAAGGCAATTCGCATAATCGCATAATCGCGGCGGTGCAGCGCGATATCCTCGACGCGCTGTCGCCGCTCGTCACGAGAATTGATTTGTTGAAAGATTACCGCGAATGGGCGCGGCGCACGCTTGCTATCTATCCCGTTCTACGGGGGGATTATCTAATGATTCTACGTGAGGATTATTGATAACCGGGTCTCGCACGTACCTGGCATACCTAACGTTGTGGACTGGCAATAAGTAACGCGGTGACACGCGTGCGGAACTCCAAAACTCCGCGCGCGCGTCCCTTTGCGAACGTGGGAAACCGCGACGCGCGATAAAAAATTGGCCGTGGGAAGAAAAAGCTGAAATTGGCTTTACGGTAAAAATAATACTGATCAT
>NW_017304136.1:965749-968608 GCF_001594115.1 Trachymyrmex septentrionalis | reverse complement strand
CGTCCCTTTGCGAACGTGGGAAACCGCGACGCGCGATAAAAAATTGGCGTGGGAAGAAAAAGCTGAAATTGGCTTTACGGTAAAAATAATACTTGATCATTTTTTACTCGGCGGTATTTATCAGCGCGGATCGTTCGACGATTAAGGAAAATCAACCGCATTATATCGAGCGGAGAAATTTTGCGAAGAGAATCAGCGAAGGGGACCGATTTGTCGATCTCCACTTTACTTTAGGCTAATTTGCTGTATAAATAACGTCGTCGAAAACAAAAGAATGAATCAAAAGTATATGTCATTAAAGAGGTAAAAGACATCAATACGTATCGTATAATTTATTTCGTATCTCGGAAACGAATATATCACGCCGATCTTAATTTCGCCTCTGCCTCTCTCGTCCGTCAGTCTTTCAATCAGATATCAAGCAAATATTGTACGTTTCGACGAATTGATTACAGCTGATGCCCACAGCGTTGTAGTAGCGCGAAAGGAGTAAAAGGCGACGTACGTACCATATGCGCAACCGTAAAATAGTGCAAAAGAACGGGCGGTCACCAGGATACGGCTGACTGCGGGCGAACGTGCCGCCTCGTGGGTGCATTATGCGCTGTAAGTGCATTCCGTATCGATAATCGAAGGCTAAACCAGGCCTCGCGCGCACACCAGTTTCACGCGAGGGGGGGGGGAAGAGAGAGAGAGACGCGGCAATGCGGTGCGCGCGCGAGAGGGAGAGAAATCGTGCGCCGGTACACTTCTCCACTTTTCCTCTTCCACTCTCCGCTCTCCGTAATCCACACCAACGGTGGATGGGACGAAACGGGACGCCGGTGACCGCCGCCGCGTCTCTACAACGTCCTCTCGCCCACATTCGTTCGTTTGTTCGCTCACTTCGCTCGGCTCTCCCTAGTGTGTGCACGTTATGGATTACTGTCGCCGCACCTAACTCAATTAAAGCAACTTGCCGACTACTTTGCCTCGTAGTCTCCAGTAAGGCAACCTTTCGGGTTTTCGTAGCTCGCGCTACACGCCATCGTGCAGGTCTTGATATCCCTCGCGCGGCACATCGAGGTCAATCTTTAGCTACTTAATCAATCCTTGCCGCTCCATCATCCTTTCAAGATTGCTCTTGAGTTGTTTTTCTCTCTCCTTCTACGCGTCCGTTCTCGAGCTGTTCTAAAATATCAAGGATAATCTCCGATAACAGATCGCCTAATTCGTGGAGCTATTATCGAATCGGATAAAAAAATATCAGTTTTCGATGTCGATAAGCTCTCGATGAGTCATCAATAAATTCTGACGCGACGAAGTATTTATCGTGAATATTGTATCTTTAGCATCCGATTTTTAAAGACGATATATCCAAATGTGAAGTAGGTTGAATCCGCTATTGAATCATTTTGGATTATTTCAGACATTTCCTCGAATTTTTCTCGAAGAAATGTATCAGATATAAATAATGTTATCATATTTTGGCGCGTAGACCAATAATTAGATATTGCAAGTGTATTTAAGAAAAGTATACATGTATATTTAATTGTAGGAAACGTGTCATCAAAAATTTATAGCATCATATTTCCTCTCATATATTTCTAAAATAAGAAAAAGTTATAAAATATTCGGCGTGATATATTAACCAAGTTTTAGTTGAACAAACGTGCAGTTATAAAGATCATTTTTCTCGAAAACAAAGCTTCGCATGACAAACATTTATTGCCACTTCAACTTGCTTCAAAATGTAAAATTACACATGTTTCTTAGTTTTCTAGAGGTTTCGCGTCTTGCCTTATATCACCAACGAGATATTATTAAAGGCTGTCGGACCTGAGCAAATTTTCTTCAACTATCAATCAGAGGTCCTGCAGGCTCGAGGATAATTCAAGAACGATGACGTTACTAGCAATTAATAAAAATTTATGATTATCAACATAAATATTTTGATAATACATTAAATTCGCGATTTTGTAAATAGTGATATAAATAGCTTATAAATAAGTACGCATACTTTTAACGCTATAATATTTTATATAATTCTACAATTTTTCCTCCGCAGTTACCTTTATTGATAATCAAACTCGGATGATAATATTAAAGTCACATTTTTAAATAAAAATCGAGTATTAGTAAGTTTTAAACATATGTATATGTCTAAAAGAAACTAAATAAATCATAAAATTAGTACCGTATTGTTAGTTTCTTACTCTTAATCACTTAAAATTTTAACAGGCACGCGTACTTCCATAAACGCCGTCTTTAATAGTACCTCGTCGGTGCTTATATTTATAAAATCAGGCATCTGCATATTTTCAGAGTATGCAGATTACAACACAATATGCAATTACGATACGAGTGACATAAATAATACTTTTCAATCGTTTTTCCGAGGCACACAATTCAATGATAAATCTAAAGTGCCTGTAAGCAAAGCATATTGAAACATTCCTGGAGCTTCCTATCGCTTGCTAACCAGAACAGACGAATTATCGTCGTAAACCGCAGTCGGTTTCAGTAAGATACTCCGATGCTTACTATGCGGATTCGCACCGTGTTAATAGTCGCGATTAAGTTCGCCGTATACGCGACACTTCACTCACGTTCATCGGCGAATGCATGACGGTGTAATAACGCGAAATGTACACGTCGCAGAAGAGACGATGCACGAGGCGTCGTCCTAAAACTCTTGGGTCGTTAGGGAGTTTACGAGCTAGCGGCGGTGCTCTCGAAGGTGCAGCGCGCAGCTTCCAAATCCACTCATCGTTCACGTCGTCCCGGACGACAACCGACACGTCTTGCTACTCGTAAAAAGGTATACGTGTGCATTCGCGTGCATCGGAGCGCGAATCGAGGAACCGACGAGGAATTTCT
>NW_017304136.1:964716-965649 GCF_001594115.1 Trachymyrmex septentrionalis | reverse complement strand
ACACACACACACACACACACACACACACACACACACACACACACACGCACAGGACCACCAACAGGACAATATACCGCGCGTTTAAACTTATTACGCCGAATTAAAACGTCTAATTTCTTCACGGTGACTCTGACAGTTGAGTTCCAGAAGGAGATACTCGCCAACGATTCTATTCTATCGATTCATTTCGGTGAAATTGGAAAAACGAAAATACGCCTGAAATTTTATGAAACCTTTTCCCTTCACTTCGTCGAAAAGAGAGTCCAGGACATTAGAGACATAATTCCTTTCTTTGAGACTTTTTATTAGATTCAGGTCCCAGGTTGAAGTTCCGTGCAAGTATACTTTTCTGATTTTTAACGTGAAACAATGTAAAATTACGAAAGGAATCAGCGAAGCGTTAGAGACAGAAGAGACGATGAAACGAAATCTCGCTGACTTCTTCTTCATCAAATGACAAACGAGGCGGCCGTCCCAGTGACAGTTTCACGCTCGTGTAAAACGCGAGACTTCGCCGCGAGTGAAAGAGGCGAACTTTTGAAACACGCGTCGGCACACAATTCGCAACGCAAAGCGTCGAAATCACACAGAGCATTACCGTCAAGCTTATAAGTTATTACAATTCGCCCGCGTTGCTCGACCCAGCCGGCAACGTTTACGAGCCGAAAATGTGCGCTATGCAGTGGCATGGCCCGCATGGAATTAACGCACGCAGCGGTTCACGCGTTTTTGATAAAACGCAGATTTACAGTTGCCACTTTTGTACCTTCAATAATCCGCGAGGCACGCAGATCTACGTGCAATCATGCAACGCGGCTCGTCGACGTGAAAGCATCACAGCGGCATTTCATTGACATTTTCTAGTGGAGACGATCGACATCGAGATCGTGATGACGGATTACCGAACGCACGGAAAAACTGATCGCAAAAACG
>NW_017304136.1:953219-964706 GCF_001594115.1 Trachymyrmex septentrionalis | reverse complement strand
ATATATATGTATATATTGATCGTGTCCTGAAAACATTAAGAGAAGAGAAATAAATTATTTGATCGATTTTGAGTAAAATGACGTCTACAATGAAATTGTAAGTCTTAAGTTGTAAGAAAGTGACCAAATCATTTTCCTCGCATTCGACTGTGATTGGTGAATTTTTTATATATGTACATGAGTGTTACAGTATATGAATAATCTTATATAGTATGTAATCTATAAATTCCTAATCTATAAATTCCTATATATCAATAATAATACTGTCAATATTAACAAATTCTAACAATATCACTGTATCGTTTTATTCGCATCCATGTCACAGTATGTCACAATGCAATAGATAATGTAACGTAAAACTAAAATAAAATATATTATCAATAATACTGGCCGTTAATACTGTAAAAATGTATTAAAAATATTGATACTTACTGTCAGTATTACCGATTCAATATTACCGTTAATTAGTACTGTTGAATATATAGAGTCACTTTTAGCAAAATTGTTATTTCCGTGCAGATGTTTAATATACACACTACGAGTTCTTGTGATCGAATATAATATAATATATAATTATCACTCGGCAGAATCAAATATTGTGCCTGATATGGCACAATAAATAAGGATAAGGAATTGAGAACACAACTATACACGCTCGTAACGTGACTATTTCAGCTACGAAGCGCTAATATTTGCCGTAAACGCTGTTTATTCCAAACGACTCCGGTTTCATGTATTAATTTTCGAGAGATACCGCAAATAGAGGAGAGACGTGAAAGATATCACATTGAACTCTCCAAGTTAAATTTAACGACACAGATTTACCTTGTTTCTCCGATGTTTTCGCGTACACGGGTGTACAAATAAAGAACAATTATATTAGGGGAGAAAAGAAATCACCCGAGAAAATCCTCGATACAAATGAGATTAAAAAATACACGAATCAGTGTAAAAAAAAATATGTCCAAGAAGCAACCTCGAAATGCATGTCCAACTAGCATAGAATGTTGCATTTCTAAAAACATCCGTGCTTGAATAGGGACACAAGGGTGGAGCAGCGAGAGAAAGAAGAGCGAAGGAGATCACGGCTGGAATGCTTTTGTGTCGTCAAATGAAATTTTAGCTTCGCGTGACCCGCCGTGTCAGACCCATGACACTACCTCTCATCACTTACCTGCGCTTTTCTTTTTCCACGTCATCTTCTCCATCTGTGTATCGTAAAAAAATCGTAGAGCATCGTCGCGTGTACAGTTATCGTTATCAGTCGTGCCATGCATCCCGCCACTTGGACGAGAATAGGACACCTCGGTGTATAAAATCATCAACGGTATGCACATATATATATACACATATACACACATCATATCATGTGCACCCGATATATGTAATATTGCCTCGTACGGCAATATTATCATATATAAGGTAATTCGAGGGAAAATGCCACAAGAGGGAAGACGTCACGTTATTTATAGGTTTTTTTTATAGAACGCGTGGTGAACAGTTGCACGGTTATCGGCAGAGACGGACATGTTCATGCCAATGTCGATTGGGAAAGATTATACGAAATACGAAAAAGTAGGTCGTGAAATATGCTCTTTGTAATATTTGATATGCGGGTAAAAAATGATTCTACGCGGGAAGAGCAATTTTGAAGCATCTAAAATTTTAGTTACAGATCTGAAAATAATTTTGTTAAATCAAAATAATGTGGAACGTCAAGTATAATGAGTGATACTACAAAAAATATTGACGTTCTAGCAATCAGCTTAGACGTCTGATTATTTTAATGCTCTGACAAAGTTAGATATGCTAAATGGTAGCGGCTAAGGTCTGTATTCCGATGTTTATTACAATATAAAACCGGGCAAATAATGTACAGTTTTAATCAGTCTTCCTCCTGGCGATCATGTGGATTACACGGATTATTAATTTGTAATATTCTTACTCGTATATGCAATTTTGAATATTTCTCTCTTACACTTGGGGATAAGATGACAATAAATACAAATCACAATTTTTCCTTGAAACCGTTAAAACGACTTTATAAATTAAAATTTTGGATGCCTTATATTTGAAATATTTCAAGTTAATGAAATGCCGTTTAAATGAATAAAATTATGTTCGACTTACTTCCTAAATTACTTTCTTTCAGATTTCCTCAATTTATGTTTTTGTCATACCTTTATGTATTTTTATAGCTTAAACTCTTGATTATGGACTGTAAATAAGTAAAATATGCAAGTTTATATTGCATCACATTATTTAAATATTTATAAATATATATCTACTTTCATAGAAGATGGCATCTTATCCATATGTATATACAATATATAGAGGAAAGATGCCACTTTTGCAAGATATAATATATCAATTTTTTCTATAATACAATAATACGGAATATTAAATGTTACATTTATAGATTTGTGTAGGAGAATAAAGGAAGATCTCTAGAATATAAATAATATTTTTTCGTGACTTAATTCAATAACATTAAGAAGTTATTCAAGAATACAGGCTTAAGTGTGACGTCTTCCCCCCAATTACCTTACATTTTTCCTTGTACAGGCTAAAACTCGGGGATAAAATACCGGTGGATCTCGACGGACTGAGCGCTTGATCCTCGCCAGAGATGGCAATAAATACTTACGAGATAACGTAGGAAATGATGAAAAAAAATTCTGTTCACGTACGACACCATACTACAGAAAGTCAGTCGCGTAGAATTTTATGACGGAATTCCTTTCGGTTCCTCGATGTGCATTTCTCACTGAGGATCTTCTGATCTGAATCCGCGCCGTTATTCAGCATCGTTTGTACAGTGAATGGACTGAGAAACCAATGGAATCCTTCAACAATAATCGAGAATGACCCATTCGAGAAGCCAAGATTTCTTGTCATTTTGTATTGCGGAAACGCAAAAATTCTAAGTTCAGAATGGCTAGTCTGATTTATGTGATGGCTGCTAAAACTTTTCCATGTGCTAGAAGCCATTTAGAATCCGCTAGAACGTAATAGCGCGAAGAGATTTGCACCGTACAGTAATTGCCCACACAGTGCTTCCTTTGATCGGTCCTCTTAGCTCCGCCGAAGAATCCGCGATCTTTCCGTGCGAGATGGAACACTTTGATTCGGTCGGCGCGGAATGCGCAACGTGTCGGAATGGAGAGTTATGTGATTTACGTATTACGCGGAAGAACAAAAGTTTGCATTCATAAAAGCCGCGTAAAGGCGGGACGGAGCTAAGATTCGCCGATATAGCCATACAATTAATTGAATATATTTTAGAACATACTTATTTTGTGACACATCGATATATACTCCATGACCAACAATCAGTCAGTCCATTCCAAATCGTCTGACAATCAACAGCGTTTTATTATACACGCGGGCACGCGATTTGAAATTGATTCAATCGACTGTTCTATATACAATACATTAACGTAAGTGGAAAACAGATTCTTATCAATTATTGAATTAAATATATTGATTTTCAATTAAAAATTGACTTCTAATTGTGCAGAATATAGTAGGATAGCCGTTGAAGAAATTCTCGTTCGAAATGACGCTTAATCAGAAATTGTTGACTGAGCTGATTCTCGATAACAACCGAACTAGTTAAACACAATTTCATAATTAAGGACTTTCAAACTTCTGACTCGATATTTACTTCGATCTGTTGTATCTTAACGCACGATTAACTAAATAAGATTAGCGATGATTTTTATAATGTATCATTTGTTAGCTCGTTGACATTGGATGGGGTTACATTAATACGTTTTCTTATTATCACTGATGAAGGCTTTGTAAGTCGAACCGTTTGAAATTTATAGCGTTGTACGAATGTAATAAAAGACGAATTTGTATTAAGTTAACAATATTTGCTCGTTTTTTTAAAAAAGTCTTGATATTTTAATTAATTAAATCGAACAAACGAGAGCGAGAGAGAGAGAGAGAGAGAGACGCGACGCGTCCGTTTGCGTGTTACGCGCCTGAATACGAAGATCCCATCGACTCCATTTGAAACGTATTAACGGAGTATTGTACATCGCGAATGATTGCCCACACAAAGAGACTAGGAGGGTCGAGCGAATATATCCTATCCCTCTTCCGGTATTGTTTTCTTCTCCGGACCTATTGTCCGTCGCGGCTCATTGTCATTTTCGTGCCGGTAGGAAGATTAACGTGCGCAATATCCCAGAGTCGATTCCTCCATCTCTCTTTACTCCGAACTCTCAAATTGTGTTCCTTCGGGCCGAGAGTACACGGACGCGATCACTTCCGGAATCAAGCCACGGAGCCACGTTTCGCACCGAAATATTGCGCCAAATCTCCGAAACTGAAAGGAACAAGGCTCGACCGGACACACGACTCGCGCGATACACATTTTGCGGAAGAGCATTGTTGTCTCTGGTACGATCGATTGTCTATTGTGTGCGACACAGTTGATCGTCGTCGAAAATCCAATACAGTAGAAAGTAAACGATGAACGACCTTTTCTATGATGGGAGTCCATCCTTTTCCACGGCCAGATATCGTGAGGCCGATATATCTTGACGCTGCGCGCTGGCGCGAAATCATTTAGGATAAAGACTCTCGGAGTCACGCGCGAAGAAATCTATGTTTTTCACGCCTTTCGCCCGATATCAGGTCTCCGATAGCGGCGTTCGAATGGAAGCGCTACTTAATTCCGTGATGGCCCGCAGTTATACCTGAGTTATCGTCCACTTACGATAAGAACGTAAATCACGCGAATTCTCTGCGAGTGAGATTCCTTACATTCTCTACTATCTTACTTTTTTTTTTTCTTGCCAATTCCGGTCGGAGCAATACAAAAACGTCAGAAATGAAAATATGCGGATGAATAATTTTCGTTACCATTTATCATACAATAATTGCAGTTTCGCGTTACTTATCATTCGTGCGATAAGACCTCCGGTATCACTTCTGCTTGTAGTCACCAAAATTATCGATTTATTTTCAAGTTAAATCTAGACTTTCCGTGACGAGTAATTTAATCTCCTCACTCCGTTTTCACAATCATTAACTATTCCGACGATGAAAAAGAAATTAATATTTGTCCATATCTAAGGTTCTTCATAGTTGAAATTACACTCTGATACCTGTTACGCATCTCAAACAATGATGTCGAATTTAGCGAGGTCTCACTTTATCTTGACTTTATCGAACAAAGACTATTTATAGATACTTGACCAGCGTGGTGCATTCAGTTTGAATTGCCGTAATCATTTACAGAAGTAAATTTAGGAGGGCAGAGGGAGAGCACGGAGCGATAAAGAGTACATTTTCTGATAAGACACGGCGAATAGTAGTTAGCCAGTGGAGGGTGTTTTAAACTCTCGTGATGATCTGCAAGATTAGTTCAAATATGTCCCCTTACCTTTTGGAAATAATCTGATTTCGGACACCTCGATTAATGCTTGGTAGAAGTGCTATCGTTTAATTTATTCAATATAATTGTGAATTATTTCGCTCGTCATTACGGTCATCCAATAAATGGAACGATATTAAGTTTATGAAATATGGGACATTAATAATAATTTGAGAAAAACATTGCGAAATCTATTACGGATTAAAGTGACACCGGGATTCGAGAAATCAATCGCAAAAATCATTTTACGCACGCGAGTGTTATTGAATAAATAAAAATTCGTCACGATTACATTAACGAACTAATCATATCAGATTCGTATCATTTCGCACGTATGATTTTAATTACGATAATTATCGATGACTCACATCCACGGAAGCGATTTCATTTGCGGCATTAACAATACCGATGATTACGTATCTCGATTAAATCCTCGTTGATTTCATTTAAAGTTGAATCCCGATACAATGGGTTGGGAACAAACAATTTCGCGCAAATATCTGAAATGTCATATTCTACAAGCAAATATATACATTCATAATCGAATATTGTTTTTTTCTCTTTTCGTATTCTTTAAATTGATTAATTTTTTGAAGTGAAATCTCAGAAAAATAAAAATTGAATAAATTTTTAAAAAGAATGACTTAATTTTTAATATTAACATTATTAAGTGAGCTTTCTCTCTTCAAAGTGACGTTCACTCTAAAATTTTTACAGAGTACGTACTTTTTTTATACGTTTCCTTCTGTATTAGTTTCAGTATCAATTAAAATGACAATATTATAAAATGACATTACAGAATTTGAAATATCTCATAACTTTAAAAAAAAAAACAACTTTCGCTCGTCATTATCGGTTTCCGCTTCAAAAAAGAACAACTTTCTTTTTGAAACGGGACGAATTTCCTCGCATTGTATTTTCGTATCATTCACATGACATTCGATAATGTTCCGACCGAATTTTGACGTACCATATCGCATTGGATTTCGAGCTATTTTATTCCAAAATAGACATTGATTTAATATTTATGTATACTGCCATATAATATATATGTTTCGGTGTAACTTTTATAGTTGCAGTAAATGAAAAGTCTGACTGAATTAGTTGAAAGACGATATATTACCACAAAACAATTACGAATTCGAGACGCAGTCATAGACTAATTCTATATTCAACATCGTTGGCACTATCATTATCGTTAACGTTTTTTTCCGCGACAGAGGCTGCGTTTATTTTAGGCGCTCATCCTTGCACACCTTGCATCGAGAGAAAAATGTTTGATATTTGTAACTATTACGTATTGCTACAATATTCTGATTATTACTATTATATTATTAATTCTCAACTACATGTCTCGTTTTAGAATCTTAATTTACATATCACCCACTGTGTTTTTGACTGGCTTAATTATCACAAGTCTCAATGAAAAATTTTTTTTAATACCAGAATGTATAAAATCGAAAAATCAAATCGTAAAAAGGTTTTGATAATAAAAAATTATGCCAAAAAATATTAAAGAACAATTTGTGAAGAGCGCAATAATAAGTTTTTTTTCCCCCAAAAAATCATATCTTTATGATAAAAAGATATAGATAAAAATAAGTAATGTTTTGAAAAGAGGAAAACGTGAACTTTAAGAAAAAAAAATACGTTACGTTAATTCATTTCAAATAGTACAATTATTTGCACGACTGAAGGGTATTTTTATACATTCTCAGAAAAATGATGTCGGAGGTATTTTCTTCTTTAAAAAAATACAATAAAAATATGTTATATTAAATAGATAACTATTTCGACATATTTACTGACGATTTTATAACTCCGAGAAAATAGAGCGATCATTTCATCAAGAATATTTAATATATGACCTATGATACCCCAATTTAATTATACATATAATAGAAAAATAAATAAAAAATGAATGTTAGATTATTATTTGTAACATAGTAAGATGAGAAAAGATGCGCAAAAAAACTTACATTTTATCTTCATATATGTATGTTCTATTACAAAAACAATATTGAAACATTATGCGGTTAAAAAATTACTATTGCACCACGAAAACTATTATTGATCGATTGAAATTTATTAATGATTATAAATTATAATCATTTTATAATCATTTTATTTATTGTGATTAATATTATAGCAGTAATAATTATAATTCTAGTAAAATATGTAATTATCATCACAAATACCAAGCATTTTTCTCTCAATGTGTAAGTTTCATTCTTTGTCACTTATTACATAATGGAAGGATGATAAAATAAAGCTTACAGTGTGAACGCTTAAGGCGAACGCATCCTGAGAGATACTTGCGAGGCCTTATTATTCATTTGTTAACGATAAGCTGAAGAGCACGATACGTACGAGGTCGAACCTGAGCTTAACTTAGACATGTACTTGATGGAATGTAATAGTTTCGGAATAATTTTGCAGACGGGATGTCAAGCAAGATCTGCGCCACATCTGCGCCACATCTCATAAACCTGTGTATCTCATACTTAAATATGCATTGTGCATTCTTCGTACTCTGGCTGCTTCCATTATTCATAGACATAAAACATACAATTCGCGTTCTTCCTTTTCAAATTCTTTATAATTAATTTTAAAATAATATTGTAGATAAAACGTGACGAACTTTGGAACGAATGGAGAATTAACGTAAGAAAAAGCATAACAGTGAGAAATTAATTATTGACAATTTAAAATTTCCCTATAATAACGAGCAAAAATGCTACGGGTAAAGTAGAACATACTTTTTCTCATTCTTTGATGTTATTAAGGAAGTCTCCTACTTTAGGAGGTAAAAAAAATTTTTTTTATAAATCGACAGTAGAACTCTTCGAGAATATGTTCCTAAAATTTTAGAACAAAATTCAAGTCCTTCGGTATAAATTCTTGTTATATATACGGGTGCACGGCGCATAGGTATAATTAAAAAACAATTTTGTTATTACAGTTCTAAAGTGCTCTTAAAGAGTTCGATTGAACTTCGCGGGGGATAAATCAAAAATCTTAATAACAAAAATCCGTAGAATTAAAACTGAAAAAGTTACGAGCAATTATAAGTGTCGATTTTCTTATTCTAAGGTACAAAAAATTTTTTAAAGAGTCCTGACAGTTCTGTTGAAAGTTCTGGGTAGCCCTCGCGGAGTTCTATCAAAAGTCTTAATGAGAAAATTGGATTAAATATAAATTAATATTTTTAAAGTTACGCCTATTTTTGAGTACCTATTTTGGATATATTCAATCAATATTTTTTTTACTTTCTCACACAGAACTATTTCTAAAATATGTCATGAACTCTGAAACTATCGAAAATCTATACAAAACTTCACAAAAAAATTTATTTTTTTAAAAGCGGGAGTTTAAAAGCGGCAGCTTCCACACAAGGGTGTCTTTCATATCCTAAATCTTAAGATAAGCACAAATAAAAAAATATGGATCTAATATTGTTTAATGCTCTACAACATAGCCAAAGTTCATTAAAATCGGTGAGGGTCGGTTCTCTTGTTAGTAATACAAGAGAGACCCGTGTAGCTCATAGAGTAGCTCAAATTGCTCAAAATGAATTTCATAAGAAAGCTGAAGGATTATTGTATATCCTTGGAATAACAGATTAGCCTCCGAGCATTGTAAGTACTCAAGATTTAAATCGAAACCTTTAAACACGTTTTTTTTTTCGAAATTTGTTTTTTGCATTTTCTTCAATTTTGTGTACACGATTGAGAAAAAAAAGTATTTGACCAATCGACTTTTTATAAGGCTCGTTAGTTAATAGTCAATCGTCCTTGATAAACCTACAAAATTAAATAAATATCAACATTAACCATTTTTTTTGCATGAAGAAATGACTGCTACCTAGAAAATCGTAACTTTTTTTTCAAAGTTGCACGAAATTTTAATTAATATACATTTAAAAAATTTTTTTAAGTTTATTTAAGATAAAAAAACGATACCAAATATTTCTTAATTTTTGCTTCCAGCCAAAATTGCTGCCGCTAGAATATACACAAAATCATAATATCATGGTGAGGCGCCAAACTAAATGTTTATATTTTTATTATTTATAATTATATATACTTTTTTACATAAAAATTTGTACTCTACAATAGTTATATCAAAACGTGCAAAAAGTTTTAAAACAATAAATATTGGTCTTCCTTTTGAAAAAAATTACAAAAAAACATTTTTTGGTCTTCTAAAGCAGGAGACCCTCCCCCCCCCTCCCTTAAACAATCGGTAATTGCCTTCTTTATTTAAATTTCCAATGAAAAACGTTGCATTATTACGTATAATAAAATTAATAAAAGTAATTAAACGATTATTTGAGATATTGATGTATCAATCATTTCAATCAATTATTAAATACGCAGTAGATAAAGTAAATAATTCCACTAATCACCATGGTTTAATTTTTCAGTTTTAATTAAGTACATAAATATCGACAGCATGTAGTAATGAGATTTTTATGAAGATTATTCTACTCTATTCCAAGAAAAACTATCTTCCCACAGACAAATTATCGAGAAATAAATGACATAATTTAAAATTATCGGTCACGCAACTAACGCTGCGGTAGGAAAATGTGGTAACGGATTCGATAGATATGAAATAGCGAAACGTTAAATTTAGAGCTTGATCGATTTTCAATCAAGTAACAGAAGGCTCGTTACTAGTATGACACGCTGTTACATTAATAACGCCAGCAGAAGTGTCTATATAATATGGTGCCGCAATCTCGCCTAAAGCGAAACTCTTCTCAACTTCGGTAATATATCGATATTCAGTCCTTTCTCATTCAATCATGATGAATAAGTAAATATAGCTGGATATGGAACAAAAAAAAATCTAATCCAGAATATAAACTCAGCCATATTTACATCCATTTCTATAATAAAATAACTCCGGTATACATATATGCCAACCTCGAAAAAAAGTTTAATTTATTAAGTATTGTACTATTTACTATGTTTAAGATAAATAGATAAAAAGTTTTATTAAAAATTTATAATGATAAATAATGTATATAAAGTGATAATTACAATCTTTTACAAGTATTATGAGGTAGGTACATGTAATGCATTTGTTGCATTTAATGCACTGTATCCAATCTGCGCACTTTGTATATTTTGGGCATAAATCTCGCTCGCTAAAAATACCGTATATTCCAAACAGAGAATATACAAGACATCAAACTGAACAAAGAATATAAGAGCTAAGCACTTGTACTTTGCTACACTCCATTCTTTACTATTCCTTTACACTTATATACATATATCACCAAAGAAACCATTAAACCTTTTGCAATTTCTACAGTAATCATTTTATGTGGATTATGATATTGCGATTATGTGATTGCGCTATTCACTACATTGACAAATCAATTAAATTGACAATAATTTTATTAATATTGAATAGTAGGAAACCGAAATCAGCACAATATTAATATAACATAAAGGCATATAACAGAACAGTTGTGTGCACATTACCTCCACTTTTCTATTTTTTCTGACTTTTACAGCGTAAATCCTCGCGCGGCATAAATACCAGAATTACCCTAAATGATTTAGACAAATGACTTCCTCCTGGTTGTCAGATTTATTAAAGTGATATATTCATTTATAGCAACTGACCCATTTCCAAATAAGTCAATTTTTTTCTTCCAATTATGTTTGCTAGAGCATTAAAAATTCAATAAATCTATTTTAATACATTCAATCTGAGTGAAATACGACAATAACGGAGATCGAATTAATTCGAGTGTTCGTTTGCTCGCGATATTAACCTTTAGAAGATCGGAATTTTCTTTTGAATTTTTTAACATAAAATTTATGCATATATGGAATCTCATGCATGTTGCGCAAAGTTTCCGAGTTTGTTGTTGCCGCTATAATGGCTAGAACGGCCCAGAGCGGCCAATGTTGAAAATTTTCAAAATTTGAATTAGCGTTTCTAAAAATCTTTGATATTGCTAATCGCAATTACGATGTCACATTATTAAAATTTTATACATAGAAATAGTATTGCCAATCTAAATGAGTCTGAATGAGTAACAAAAATTACCATATATGATTCTTTCCTTCAGTGTTGTT
>NW_017304136.1:946687-953119 GCF_001594115.1 Trachymyrmex septentrionalis | reverse complement strand
TATATATATATATATATATATATATATATATCCCGCGCGCACACACATACACAAATGCTTCTCAAGCACAGATACATACACATTGATGTATACACGGAAAGAATTTTCTCTTAAAATTTACCCCGAAAATATGAGTTATGGTACAATATTTAAAATTTGTATCATGCACATGTAAAATTAATTAAACTTATTTTATATTTTATTATAGTTTTATTAGTGAATTAGTGAGATTTACATAAAATTCTTCGAAATACAATGTATTATTCCTACCATATTTTCAGGATAAACTGTAAGAAAAGATTCTCTCCGTATGCACTTATTATATGTATATCTTTATGTACACATTAAATACTTGTGTTTATCTCTGACCACCATAGTAGCTACTGCGGCCCTCTAAAGGTAAATAAAAATGTAGATAAAGTCTTCTTTCTATACATTCATCGTGACGATATTCGATGTAGTTAATAGCCTGAGATTATAAAGACACGTTCTAACATTCGTGTAGAAGAAGATTGTGCGAACTTAATGATGATTTCAAAATTTGTTACACACCAGTCTTCCATACAGATAATCGCCAGCAGTTGCAATGAAACTAACATTTAGCCAACGTTACGATTGTCAAGTGACAACAAAGGTTCTATCAATCAGTACCATCTGTCAGTACTGGGCCCAAGTTATCATCCAATACTTAGTCAGTACTGCACGACCAATACTTGAATACTATGGCAGTCAATATGTCAGTAGTGGCCCAATATTGTAAAACTCTATATGGGCTTCTTTACAATGCGACGAAGGTCTTATTAATATTACACATTTTAGCTTCGCAAACCAACACAAATAAAGGTTTCTGCGACTGCAAAATGAAAACAAGAAAGAAGAACGTAAGAGTATCCTGCTCGACGGTGACGATGATTCACCGAAGAATATATCATACTTAAAATAACGGTTCAAGTTATGTTGTTGTCATCCTCGATAAACAATGATACGATATTGCGAGCATATTGAAGCACATTGAAATCCGATAAAGGCTACACATGAATTAAACGAACGAAATTAAGAATTTCCTAGATTAATCCACGTGTTTATGTTAGATCCATGTAGCGAGGAAATATTATTGAGACGCCGGAAGTTGCGTTATTAAGAATTAATAATTAATTAGCATAGTTTGATACCCGATTTACGACAAATAATCGATCATTTCACGAGCTCGTGACGCGGAGGTATTCAAGATTTTTCTTACGACATAAGAGAAATGGGACACTTGTTGCTAAGAGAAAAAGCCGTTGGAAAAAGAGCTGACGAATGCTCACGATTGCTCGATTTTTTTCGTACATTTCTCAGAATTCTCCGTCTACCAAGTTCTAGTATAAAAATTACCGGAGGATGAGTCCGTCGAGTGCGTGTC
Source organism: Trachymyrmex septentrionalis (assembly GCF_001594115.1). NCBI lineage: Eukaryota > Metazoa > Arthropoda > Insecta > Hymenoptera > Formicidae > Trachymyrmex > Trachymyrmex septentrionalis. The sequence continues at coordinate 951,714 of NW_017304136.1, read as the reverse complement.
ATCACGAATGCTCGCTAAATTGCCGCTCTCTGTAAGTGTGTAACTTTGTAGCAGTTTCACATTCGTTTTTCTTTGTCCGCGTCACGCGAATAGCTCCACGCTTCCCAAGATTACGCCAAATGACTGTAAAAAATCCTTCTATCCCGCGATTCTTGATTTAATTTAATTTAAACAATTATGATATGAATTTAGACACCTATAAGAATAAATCTGATTAAATAAAAACGTCCTATTCGGTCAAAGCGGATCTTAGTATTTAACTACTACGACTTCTACGTAAATTTACATACATATTTGATTTTGCACATGCGCCAAAATCTTTTCCAATCTTGAAACACAATCAGAGTAATAATACATCGCTTATTAAATTGATAAACAATTTAATAAATTTTTTATGTCAATAAGCATATTTATAAGAATATTAATAATTTAGATGTTACGAATTTATGAAAATCATAAATTCACGAATAATTTATTGTAAAAAATATCTCAGTCGGGATTCGAAAAGAGAAATCTTCGTATTCCGTTAATTCAATTAAATTTTAATTTGATTTCTAACGCGCCATGTTACCAAGAATAAAGATCGCTTTAGTTGCTTTGTTGACGTCCGGTTCGATAATAACCGATTGTCAGCATTAATGTTGAAATTTCCATAATCATTTTTTGCATTGACCCAATTAAAAAGTTTACTAAAATACATACACACACACACACACACACACATATATATATATATATATATATCTTAGTTCTGATTGTAACAAATAATTCTAGCAGTATCAATAACCCAAGGTATCGGATTATCTGATGGCATGAAGAAATTATTATTTGTTGGCAGAGACTAACCGAGCACTATCGATCAAGAACGTATGTCGATGACACTCGTAATCCAAATATGATAAAAAATAAATGAGTCATCCAATTTGATGACGTGAGTTATCCTACTATCCTATTATCCTGATATATACCTACACATTTAGCTGAAATCTAAAAAATAACATAAATCATTATTGCTAGTTCACAACCTGAGAACTCAATATCGTATAGTTGCGTTGAAAGTTTTCAAAATGCTATTTTAATGGAGAAAAGTTTCGCGTCGGATATTAAAACTGCTTTCGAGGAAAATCAAGACCACTTTCCCATGTCACAATCCAAGAATCGCCTCGAGTCATAACAAAAACTGATATCGACTTTGTCGCTGATTCTCAGCTCAATGAAATATCTCGAATACGGCAGTATTGTCGCCACTTATATCACGTTATACGCTGCAGAAAGGAAAGTTATATAGTATATATATATATATTTCGATATATATCGATATTTATTTAGATTTACTGTGTGTGAACCACATTTCCATGAATCGCAGCGAATCGAATTCCGTCGAAACTCGCGGCTGTGTTATCTGATTTCGCTATCAAAATTAATATCCCACTAGCCGTGAGATATAGGAGGAACTCGATAAGAAACCGTTGGCGTATAATACGTAAAAAATGGATGCACGGGATACGTACATCTAAAATAATCGCAGGAAGAATCTTTCACGCTCTCTCGACCCAGTTCGACGCGGACGTGTTTTACGTACGATCGTAATTCGTGACTTTGTATGTGTTGGCATTTGAAGGCATCGAATTTTTCATATTTATGTGCATCGAACTCGAGAATATTCACGTGTAGCCCGTTTTAAATCTGACTGAACAGTTTCTTTGGCATACGTTTAGGCGATTAGATTCCCCGAAACTAAACAAGAATTGTTTATCTTCGAAATACATAATTTACTAATTCAGCGTTCTCCAAATAATGGCCGATCGATCGCGTGCAGTAAAAGAGCCAACGAGTAATCCAATAAAGATAATATGAATCGTAAAAAGGAAGCAATGAGTGTTCGCTTCTTCGATAGGCCTGTTTTTTTTATTCCTGTACTAGACCGCACACTGGAATTTTCTTTTCTTTCTTTTGCCAAATATCAAATACATCTCTCTCACCTCAAGTTTCAAAAATGTATTATTGTATACTCATTTAGAGCACAGAAAGCAGATCTAATAGAAAATCGAAGTTCAATATTCCAAATCGTGTCTCATAATTTTTCGCTCACTCAGAATATTTCAGGAAAAGATACGTCCACTTTTTGATATTGCGATCGAGTTGAATTCCTTTCGCATCGATAAGTTTCACACGGAAAACCGCTTGCATGGTTTACTTGCACAGCTTCGCAGAGTCGTTTCCGAAGTGTATACGATGTGCGAATGTGCGCCAACTGTATAAAACGGATGTCCGGCGTGCGGAAATCGGCAATAAGATAGAGAGCACAATACTTGGCGCGAGTGCGGAACAGTCCGCGAGGCACGATAAATATCCGTGCCTGCCCTTATCGATGCAGACTTAGCCGAAGATATTTATTGTCTATTTCAAACGCGTCCTATCCGGCCTACTCGAACGAGGGGCCTAAGCAAACTCACCTTTAAACAACGGGAGATAAGCCGTGTAGGTAGGTCGAGCGTCACGAGACCGTTCCGCTGAACTGACAAATAAGGTCGACCTTATACCGAGAAATTTATGAGAAAGGAGGGCGGGAGAGATGTAGGATTTCGGGATATGCGCGAGCACAAATAAGGGAAAAGCGCGGCGGAGTAGAAAAGACGGGGGAAAAGCGCGTCGTGGAAATAGAGAACCGTAACCGATGTACAATAATGCTATGGAAGGATATCGAAACGAGAGAGAGAGAGAGAGAGAGAGAGAGAGAATGCATTTTACCTGTCGTAAACGCTGGCTTTGCAGTCACGTTCGCCTGCCACGTGGAAAGTGATGATCGATATTATATTCGATATGTTGAAAATGAATGCATTTTGTATGCGAAGTACAAGATTAAAATAAAAGTTGGCAAACTCTCGAAATAGTCGACAGAACAGTAAAGTGACATTCCGACAAGGGCACTAATTCGAATCAAGGTTAATCTCATTTCGGTTAATTTTATTTAAAGAATAAATGGTCTTCAGATCTTAGTTCTTTTCTATAAAAAAAAGTCGTTATAATTTAAAATTAGTTTTAAATAATTATAAACCTCGAGATTATATCTAGAGATCAATTATCGAGATTTTATATATATATATATATATATATATATATATAGAGAGAGAGAGAGAGAGAGAGAGAGAGAGAGAAATGTAGATTAATTATGAGTAAAAAAAAGCAATGCTATGAGAGATTATAATTACGAAAACCTCGGAAGTGTGTATGTTTCGCAATGTAATCAGAATGATTTTATTACAAAGTATCGATGGCATGCTCGATCAGACCTTTAATGCCAAAAGCGCTGTGGATTTCGTGGAACGTGCTCGCAATAAAGACACGCGCGCGTCGCTGCCAGATCAAAAAAAACGGAAGCTATGCGGTAGCAAAAGGAAAGAGAGAATGAATTGTATCCTATTTGTGGCCTTATACAGGATGTCCCGTAATTCATTCGATGACGCTTGTGGGCAGATAAAGCGGACCAAACTGAGTCGAAAAGTCCTTAACCATTTTGCAATTTTCGCAATAGTTAATAAGATATTAATTACTAAAAATTACCGAATATTGGTCTTCAATCATTTTTTTTTCTCAAGTACTATCAACTTTACAGAAAAACAGCAAGAGACAAAAATTATTTATTTTCTTCTCATGAAATTCCAAGAATTTTTTCAGAATTTTTTATACTTTTTAGTATTTTATTTTTACCAACGTGAGAAAAAAATACGGTATTAAAAAATTCTGAAAAAATTCTCAGAAATTTTATGAGAAGAGAATAAACAATTTTTGTCTCTTGCTGTTTTTCTGTAAAGTTAATAGTATTTGAGTAAAAAAATTATTAAAAACCAATATTCAGCGATATTTTTACTTAACTGCTCACGAGCGTTGTCGGATGAATTGCAGGACACTCTGTATATAGCGGGACACCCAGTATACAGCGGAGATCGCGTTTTATTGGGCAATCTTTCGCGGTCAGTGAGGAATCTTTTACGGTTCCTACATTCATTCGTCTTGATACGGATTAAAGAAAGGGTAATTCCTCACAAATTCAAGAAAACTTCATATGAAATTAATATGTCCGAAATGGTAGTTTCAAAGATACAGGATGTCAAAGTTAAAAAATTTCGTTTTTTTTTTTTCAAAAATTCCAAATTTTCTAGGAAATTCAAGTGCTTTTCTAGAATTTTCAAAAAATTCCACAAAAGCACTTGAGTTATTTTGATCAAACTCTGTACATGTTTAAAGTTTCGTCAAATTTAGAAAAAACAAAAATTTTCCTTCAATTCCGATTCTGTACCTTTGAAACTAAGCGATTCCATATGAAAAGTATCATATAAAGTTTTCTTAAATTCGTGCGTGAGAAATCATCCTTTAAAATCTTTTAGAGTACTTAGAGAATCCACCCTGTATATGCGCGCCAGCGCGTAACTCGGCAGCGAAATCATATACCTACGGTATATTTTCGCGGGAGAACAGCTCTTTTTTTTTTTTTCCTTTCTCCAAGTGAGCGTGTTCCAACGACGAAATTAAAATCACGTAAAAAAAAGGTAAACTTTACCCGGAGAAAACAGTCGTGATATTCAGTGCACATGTTGTCCCGATATATCGATTTAGTCCACGGCGGCGTGGACAAGCGCCGGACAATTGCTTTTCTCGCGGAAATAATGTATGATATTGTACCGTCGTACAACATTGTTACCGGGCATGGGCACGCTCGCCACGAATTTCGCGGCCCGGTAAAAATGTGTCAGCCGCAGAGTAGAAACGCTCCGTCATCAAACGTAGCGTGGTTGGTTTGCGATTTAGTTGGACGTGGCCCGCTTCGGGAAAAGCGCGCGGGATATCGTTCCTCGTCCTTACGCAGCTTCCTTCGTGACTGCGTAACGTAAATGCGCAACCTTATTATAGGAAAGGGGCGACAAAAGAGAAGATGCAACTCTTACATCACTCCTTGCTGTACAGCTCGTTTTCATTGTATCCATCGCGTACGACGTGCACGACGGATGTATGTATATGCATTGCAT
>NW_017304136.1:941126-946587 GCF_001594115.1 Trachymyrmex septentrionalis | reverse complement strand
GTTTTCATTGTATCCATCGCGTACGACGTGCACGACGGATGTATGTATGTATATGCATTGCACACACATGTATATTTACATACTATCGGGAAAATATGAACTTTACGCCGTGGATGCAGCAAGTTCGTCTTCGAAAAGTCGAAAAGTTACGGCTACGGAAGTTTGGCGCCGTAATTTGCGAACGAGCAGCTCCACGCCACGTGTATAAAGAATCGACGTGAAACGTAAAGTTTGTAGCTATCCATGTATCTGCAACATTACTGCTCGTAAATATTAAAATATGCTCAGGTGTGTACTTCTCCTAAATATTCTGCTTTCATTTTCTGTTCCACGTATACTTTACACTGTCCACTAACACGTAAAAACTGCTTCACAAATAGCGAAAATTCTTCGTCTCTCGTGTATTTAAATAAATTATATAAATTCTTTTTTATTAGAATATCGCGAGTATTTTCGAGTTCAGTAAAAACATAGTTTCAAAAAAAAAAAAAAAAAAAAAAAACTTCAAAAATTGCATGAATCCTTTAAACAATGCTTGCTCCTGCGGCCCGCGTTTGCCGCAAGGCACGCGTAAGTTTGCCGTATTGCAAGTAATTTGGCTTGGACTTTAATATATGCGGTTTGTTTAAAGAATGACGTGCAAATACACGAGTTATCACTCGATACTCTAAGGTGAACGATACAAAATTGATCACCAAATCGTTGTCTGCGACAGCGAGTGAGCCGCCGGGCCACACCGAATTGGCGAATAAGTGGTTTGATGGTCCACGAGATTTCTGAGAAGCACAGAGCCCGGATTGAATTGGATCGGGTACTCCCGCGAAATCGCAGAAACGGTGAATCCACCTCTGCCGCCAAGTTAAATTTAAAACTCAATTGCGGTCGTTCACGACCATTCGTTAACCCCGCCATTATACTCTACTCCGTTTTCCTCTCTTTCTCTCTCCCATCCTCGTTTCCTACAATCAACCGTACCAACCATCCTTTCAACCAATGGGCGCGACCACCACTCGTCCAGTTAGATACGTTCTTTTATATCCACTCGTCAATCAGAGACACAACACTCGGAGACATTTTCCCTCTCCGTACTTTTCCGTAAGAAAACTCGTAATCGTAAAGCTAACATTCCGCCGCCCGCGAATTTCCGTCTGTCTTACATCTTTCTTTCTTTTTCGCCGTCCGCGACGTTACTATTTTTTGATAAGCGCGAATGCGTCATTAACGTTTCATTTCGTGGGCCATTAAGTCTTAATTATATCGCCGCTTTCCGGATGGTTTTACCGCGCGTTAACAAAATAAGATACGTTTAGGACGAAAAGTGTAACGAAAAAATATCCAAGTAGAAAAAATATTCGGATAGAATATATTTAAAAAATTTTTCAAAAATAAGTTTGTGGCAAACGTGTCTAATTAAAAATGTTTAATAAAAATGACATGAAGTTTTCCACGAGCTACGTTTATCCGCAGCAAACAACTGTGAAATCAAATGTGAAATCACACAGAATTACGGTACATATAAAATATTTGACTGTGCGGCTTTGATATCCTCAGATTTAAAAAGAAAATTCTTGGAAAATTGATTGGAATTGTTACAGATCGCAAAAGGAGGCGTAAAAGTAGAAATGTAAAAAGTAGAAATGTAAAAAGAACGAGGGAGGATTCGCGTGCCGTGCCTCTTTATCCTCGGATTTATGGATGAAATCGCGACCCTGAAGACTAAAATAGGATTTCGCGGCGTGCATAGCTTTAACTTGGCCTTGAGGAATTGAAACGGTTAGGTACAATCTTCCTTGATAATCAACTACGAATAAAAGCATACAAATCCAAACCTGAGTACGACGAGAAAAGTTTATACGTTTCGCGATAAAAGAAATCTAGATGTGCTGCAAATATAGAGAAATTACAATTGGAAGCAAAATTGCAGACACCGACCAAGAGATTTCGCGTTATAAATATTGTTAAAAATAAAAACGATTCACGCAGGGAAAATACCTAACAAAGCGCAATCAAGCATAATAAAAAAAAAAAGGATGCAAACACGAGAGTATCTCACAAAGCATATGAAATGAAAGTATCAATTGTTCTATGCACATCAATGGTACGCAGATATTCATTAAAAAAGAAAAAAATTATCCGGATAATACTAATCGCATAGCGATGTGGCAAAAAGTTTTATTTCGCGACACTGCAATAATTTTAATGAAGCAACAAAAGAAAAAACCCGACAAAAACGACGTGAAACGAAGTGGCAATGCCCGTCAATAGAAAATACTTGCTTTTCCGACGGAGTTGAACTCCACTCGTATCGACCACCGATACATCCATCCGTTCTTCTGCCTTTCGATTTATTTCTGACAATACTCCAACAAATCGTTAATCGCAAAGTTCACTATCTCCGCAACTACGAAAGTTATTCCGAGTTACGGAAGTAGGAAGTACTGCAGGGACGAGGACCGCTGTCACGGAGCCAAAATACTCATCGCACCGAAACTGGGCTAAACTTTTTCCCGTCTCTTCCAGTCGGCCCCGAGCCCGAGCTAGTTAGGAATATCCCGCGTGCGTGTACACGTCGAATCCAAACGATAACATAATGCGATTTCGCGAAATAGAGAGGCGCGGCCGTAAATTCTGAGGCCCGATAAATTTTCGAGCGGTTACAACCGATGCGAGATAGCACGCCGCGATATAAGAGTGCCTTGTAAATGAAAGAATGATGCATCCCCCATGTGGCGATGAAAAAAAAAAGATTACACTGGATATAAAGGTCGATACAGGAAAAAAATGAAGCGACAAGTCTTACGAGACGTAATCAACTGTGGGAGCGAGGTGGGATTTGCCCAGAAGTAACACATTTCCATTCGCGCTACTCGTATATATACTTGCAAACAAACCAAAAATTAAGGCAAAGGTAAAACACGGAAAAAGCAAAAGCAAAATTATATTAACATCATGTACTGACATTACCTATGTCTCTTTAATTTTAACGCACAGGCAGCATTGTAAATTTTACAGGACTTAATCAGACAGAAACCTTTCCAGCGATATTACACGATAATTACATAACTTATTGTGGGCCGTGATGCGATTAACGGTTGTACGAACTCTCCGTGGAATATAAAAAAAAAAAAATGTAGAAATATATATTTTACTTTAATACCTTTATCCTTGTTATCTTTGATATTATGGCAGAATGAACAACAGCCCGTCGACTACATTTTAATTACTTTATAACTCGAAAGCGCTTTTAATACATCACGTAGCATTAACAAGTACATTTCAAGATAATCATATACGAGTGAGTTGGTAAATATTTTCTCCGATGCAAAATACTTTTAAAACGAGCAAACGCATAGAAGTATGGAACGTAATAGGAATAATATATATTATTACAACAGAAAATAATATCAATTCTTTACGCTCGTATAATTTGCAACAAAATTAATAAGTAGTAAACCCAGATCGATACATTAAACGAGCTACAGTAATTAAGTATAACATATAATATTATTCACAAATTATCATTTTCCGACGGTAAGTTTCGACGGTACGTTTCGACTATACTTAGTCCTCATCAGCCGCGCAGAAATACATAATTATCCCATATATCTAATTACATAACATATTATGACGATCATCTCACATTCGAGTTGCAATAGATAATATAACCAATTTTATAAGGATCATCTCACCTTAGTATTACAAAAGACAACCATATTACATGTAGTCAAACTGAAATATTAAACGATGAAAATATATTATATATTATCGTAAAATGACTTGCAAGTAGAATGTTAGAAAATGCATTTACAAAAATATTAAATAAACAGTTCTTTATCCATCAAACTGTTGCGGGACTATGAATTTTACTTAAGTCGCGCGCGTGCCTGCATTTTGGCGCGTTGCCTGGTTTGAGGAAAGAGTATTAAACAAACTTAACGAGAAACGTGTAAAAATAGAGAAAACGAGACATCGGCGGAAGGAAATAGAATCGTCTCATGTCTCGACTCGACTAATAATATTTTATAAATTACATTATAAACTAGTATAAAAATCATAAACGCGAAGTGGTAACAGACATAGTTTTAACAGCCCAAGGTTAAACAGGTGGCGCGAAACTATATATGCGTAGCTTCATAATTCCGCAAATCTGTCGTCCGTGTTTGGCAACGTATACGGCGTTTCGATGCACCTGTCCACACAAAGAGATATTTACAGGTAACACGGCGGCACTGATGCCTGTTTCTACCAATCTAGTTTAATTTTAACGTCTATTAAGCTGGACCCTTCCCACCATCGAAAATCAAGTTCGGAATAGGTCAAAAATTTCATGCTTTTTAGGTGCTAATTTAATACCCTATTCAGAATTTTAATTTAATCTTGGTCCTAAGAATTAAAAAAAAAAAAAAACATGAAGAGTAAGTTGAACCGTGATTAAAGTAAATCTACACTAGAAACTGGTAGAAACGGGCATAAGGCGTCAGATTAGCAGAAGCTGGAGGATGAAGAGTTCTTCTTTTGTACTTTGTTAGTGTGTGTCCGTGTCGTTTCTTTGTGCGCGTGCGTATTATCACATGATGTATAAATAATTTGTAACAAGAGCCGAAATAAAAAAAGAGAGACGTGGAATAAAATAAAAAGGTAAAATAAAATTAAAATTACATTATTGTATAATTTGTAGAACACACTCTAATTAACAAAGTTCAAATGAGTTACCGAGCACATATGTACATCACTGTGATACAATAATTATCGTGCACAATTTTATTCAAGATTCCATCTTTGTAGTATTTCGTAATAAGCTTCCTGCCTGTCTCTGTTTCGATTCCCTCTTCAATCTCAATTGCTAACTGCAAACTAACAGAAATGATTTGCTCTTCTCTCTTAAAATATTCATGAGAGAAAAAAGGTAAACAAATTTAATGATCACAGTATCGTATAAATATCTACGCTTGTTTGCAACTTATATAGACCCCAATTTTATTGGACAATCGCAAATACAAAATGGCACTTTACTTAATTAAACATGTCAATTTATTTAATCAATAAAATAGGTAAAATTACTTAATTGGTTGTGTCACATTATTCGAATAATATTAATCAATACAATATTAATTTGCAATTAGCTGACAGATATTTATGTAACAGATGATAAAATAGAGGCGAATAAAACATTGCATTTTCCTTTCGTAAAAACGCAAAGAAATACAAATTGCTAATTTGTTTTATACATACAAGTTATACGTAGGTATAAAGCAAGTTAGCAAGAACTTGCATTAATCGCGGACAAAGCGAAGAACTTTGCCAACAGATTACTTTCATTGAGATTCGACGCGTACATTTATATTTGTTGATAAATCCGGTGAGTCTATTTCGAGAATCAACGGGAATCTCCAGAAAAAAACCACTCAATTTATTTTTAATTTGAATGGGACCTGCATCTGCTCGTACCTCGTAAGAGGTA
>NW_017304136.1:935544-941026 GCF_001594115.1 Trachymyrmex septentrionalis | reverse complement strand
AATTTATTTTTAATTTGAATGGGACCTGCATCTGCTCGTACCTCGTAAACCCGCAGATCCTCGTACATCGCGTATCCGTGCTTAGAATTCGAAGATTTACGGCCAACGTTAAAGGAGAATCATAAACCCGACGGTACGATCCGTGCAGTGTAATAATTACCAGAAAAAACGTCTATAAATTCGCGTCGTGATGCGTGGTTTACTAAGCGCGTAATTCGCCCGACTCTCTCTCTCTCTCTCTCTCTCTCTCTCTCTCTCTCTGTTGTTGTAATCTGATGGTCTCCGCCGTACCGAGAGCGATTAAATAACTTTTCCTATCAGCGGAAGACAGAAAACGGCGAGTAAGCTAATTCAATACGTACGATGTATCCTCGACGTCGTGTGGCCGCGCATAAACTGCAGCGAGTTCGCGATAACGATTTAATCCATCAATTACGCGACTCCAGCTGTATTTAAGATCTCCTTCCGGCGCTCTCTCACTCACACAGCTGCATTTCTCGGATTACTTTCGAGTAACGTCTCATCCGGCGGAAGTAAAGTCGTTCTACAAAAGAACTCTCTCTCACAGAGGATTAAGCGACGGCGGCTCGATTCCTGCTTGTGCCTTCTTCTCTTCTCTCCTCATCGCTCCCTCTCTCTCTCTCTCTTTCTCTCTCCCCCCTTTCTTTTTCTCTCGGAAAAGAACGAAAGAAAACGCCCGATCAATTTTTTTAATCTTGCGCGCATGTTCTCCTCGCAATCTTCTCCCTCGTACTTCCTCGCTGCGAACAACGCCCCTATAAAATGATTGGAAAACCGGAAATTAGTCTCATTCTCCGAGCAAACGAACGCACGCACGAAAGTGCGTGCTTAAGTAGCAAGCGGCACGTGACGAAGAATTGCAATTTGTAGGAGGCGACGCGAGAGGAAATCAAGGATGGCAAATTGAATTCGTTCCATCTCGCGAGCGGAATCGACGACTGCGATTCTCAAGCTCGTGCCCCTAATGTATCCTAACGAAGCGTGGAGAACTTCAACCGCTGATAACAATGATAACTCGTACGAGTGTTCGTGACAGTCGAGAAGCCCTCGGCCCGCTTTTCGGCCACGTCGTTGTTCTTAGCGACATCCGCGCGCGCGCGGATTATTTATTTCATCCCGCGCGGCTCGCGAGAACATTTTTAATTTATCGTTCCACTCGCGGAGGAAACGCTAAATGTGACGGCACCGGTGCGCTGAAAAATAATTTATTAAATTTTAATAAATATTTATCTCGAATAATACTTGCTAAATATTTACTAAATGCAAACACATATATTTATTCGGTACAAGAGCCATTAATTTCATTCAAATATATAGTTTTTCTTCATTTAATAAATACGTATTTACTCTGCGAGTGTTTCGTTAGTATTATTTAAACGAACGTTCATTAGAATTTAATAATCCCCCCCTCCCCCCCGCCCCCCGTGAGGACAACTTCGGTCGATGAAATTTGAAGCAAAAATCCGGTTGTAAAGCGAGGAAATTGAAAAATGCAAAATGCAAATATAAGAGGCGAGAGTAATTTCGGAAGGGGATAAAGCTACGAGCCCTTCGTCTGACAGATGCAACCACTAACGAAGCAATCCCTTTCGTGCTCCGATGGAAACATCGTAAGTAACAAAATGACTTCCCGGCCGGTCATTTATTCAGCCGAACGATCGTCCCGAGAGCACGGGAACGAGAGTGGAGCGACTGTCTCGCTGTAGTTTCCTCTGGGGGACCGAAATTCCCGAAGTCACGCGCACTCGTTATAAGAGAGAGAATTTCACCTGGAGCAGGTACGTGAAAGAGATGCGAGAAGGGCGAGATACGGTTATGCGCGCAAAGTTGTCTTACGGCTGAACCAGAAAAACTATTTCTCGCCCGAGGTCCCTAACGCCGTCCAGAAATTGTAAATTTACGATCCCCAAATTGTCCTCCTCGAGTCGACAAATTTTCACATAAATTAGACACGTAAATCAAACAGCTGCGTTTTCAACACTCATGAATTATCCAACGTTCGCTGCCGCACGACGTCGTCGGTGGTTTAATAAGCGAAGAGCTCGGTTGGCAATTAGCGCGAGATCGCATAGATATAATTTCTACCTCAAACACAGTACATGTCTTCTTTCCCCCTCCCCCCTCCCCCCCACAAGAAAAAAACTTTATCTCATTGCAATGGTGGAATTAAATGATGGAAACAGCGAAAACTCCACTAATAGTGTATGATTGCCCACGTTTGCGAATAAATTCCAATAATAAACGCTAATCACGTGCTCATGCATAAACTGACACACACACACACACACACACACACACAAAATATGTAATTATACGGGTTTATTAAATACAACCTGAAAATGAGATCTATATTAAACACAAGTGATCATATTCATTTAAGTACACAAATAATGATATTCATTGAGTAATGCGATGTTTAACTTACGAAAATAAAAAGACTTCTCTCCAATACTTCAAATATAATTGATCAACTTTATTGAAATAAATCCTCGAAGTTTAGCAGTTGCTTGACTTCTCCTTCATTATTTAATCATTACAGCGAGTCCCAAAGTAGAATTTAGCAGTTATAAGTTTTCATAAGAAAAGAAAAAAAAAAACAACTACAGCGATAGGAATCCGCTTTGGATATTTGTCTTTTTTCCGAAACGGCAAAAGTTAATTTGAGCGCAGAATGTGGGGACTGCTGTATTGGAATCCATGAGCCGCTTCGACGAGTCAGAGATCGATCGGTAAAAATTGCTTATAAAATCAACAAGAACGTTGTCATGCGGATAATAGCTGTTAAGAAATACAAACAGTCCATGGCAACTTTATATTATCTGTTTTTCAGCGAAGAAAAAACAAAGATAGTATTTTTTTCGAAGAGAATAATCCTTTAAATAAATTATCTCATATGTGTGCGTTCAAATCGTATTTAAGTCTTATCACGAAGTTATATAAACGAAAAGAATGGGGTTTTGTCTAATTGAAATATTTATAATTTAGTTAAATACACACACGCACACTGATCTGAAAATAAGCTGGGAGCTCGAGGTGCTCTGGTTGCTAAAATATCAGAATTTTTTACAGCATCGTCTTGTAATTACTTTGATGGTATAATTGTTTTCAAATCTACATCTGTGTGACTTAATTTTTATACAATACATTTCGGCAAAACCATTTTCTTCGTGAACAGACTCGTTCCCTTCATTTTACGTTTACATTTATTTTAATTAACAAAAATTACGCTTTGTCTAACATTTCGCGAAACTTTCCTAAACGTACGTAGAAGCGTATGAGTGGCATGCAATACGAATGGAGGAAACGTTAAACTATTACTTCTATTTATGATACTGAGAACGTATACTATTCCTACTACACGATTGCACGCTAGTGATACATTCGCACGGGTATCAAACTTTTCTTCCAGACCGCCTCATTCAACCAATGCCAAAAGTGGAATAAGCCGAGCAAGGTTTGAATAATTCAGCATGATAAAGCATATCGATTATCCTCATTTTAACCGATGCAGGGGCATTTTAACCGAATATATGGGGTAACAAAACTTATGGCTTATGATATTTTTACTGGAGAGGGAGGCAGAAGAATCCACATCGAATGCTTCTAGTAATCGAGAATACCGCCGGGAATCGGAGAGAAATCACGACACACCTGCATGAACTGGTAGTTAATCATAGAATGTTTTCATTTATTATTAGTGTGACATCAACAGTGAGTGGTCGACAGCGCTTTTTAAACGTTATTAATGAATCTAATGGATTATTCGTTATGAATAACTCGTTCCTTTTTCATTCAAAATGACAAAAATATTTCTTTTTTACCAGTTTTGTTTAAATTAAAATTACTTCATTTAATAAAGATTGAATAATGAAAATTAACGAATCCAATGGAATTATACAATAATTCGTTTCTCTTTTTATTCAAAACAACGAAAACATTTCCTCCCGTCAGTTTGTTCAAATTACTTTATTTAATACGGACTAAATAATAAAAAACTGAATTAATCGTCGTCTTTTAATTTAAATTTGCAATTTCCGTGTCACAGACGACGACATTGGGGAAAATTCTCGTACATAAAGTTCGCATGGATAATTTTTTGTTTTTTTTTTTTTTTTTTTTTTCTAGGCGGTTAAGATTCATTCATATTTACGCAAGTTCCAACACGTAATACGCGTTGGTAGGACATAATTAAATTCTATGTAACCACATTTTCCCCTTATCCGTTTTATTACAAACGTAAAAGCCGCAAAAAAGAGCGGCAACGTTTATCTCGCCTTTTTCTCGCGTGGCGTAACAGAAAGGAAGCGCGTGCTCTCGTTCTTCGCTCTATGTCTATGTCAGTGAACACAAAAATACGCGCGACCCCGATGGCGCTCGTTTTCCGATATTCTTCCGCCGGTCTGTTCCCATTGTTCGATCTCGAACCTATCGAGCAATTTCCGTCCGAATACCAAACACTATTCTCTGTGCATAGTTCCGATACGCGGTATGAAGATTACGTTCGGTCATGGCGTTTTTATCGCCGGATATCGCGATAATACGAGTCTCTCCGAACGCGAGCCCGCCGGTATATATATTTTCTCGAACGTCGCGTTCCGGCTATAGACAAGGATAGTCTGCGAATGCGAGAACTTCTCCGCAAGCACGGCTTCGATTCGTTCGGCTTAAATAATTTTAAGAGCCGTTATATCGGGAAAGGAGACGAGATCTCGGTCACTTTTTTCACTTCACGCGCGAGTGACACGTGTATGTCGGAGGCTAAATGTGTTACAGTTTCAATATATGTACGAATGCGACAATGTATCAGCTCGATCCATATTTGATTTGTCAAAGCGATCAATGTTTCACGGTGCAGACAAAGAGGTTCTTCCGTCTGCACCGCCCACGGAAGTTTATGAAAAATAATTTAATAATAACTACGGGACAAATTTCTCTCTCTCTCTTTCCCTCCCTCCCTGAATTTATAATTGAACGACACGTGTAGAGACACGGTGATATCATTTCAACTTCGAGCTCAATCAAGAATAGGTTTTGCGAGCATATACTAGAAAAAGAACCTTTCGATTTCTGCGCCATTGTAGTGAAGACACGAAGTACAATAGTATTATTGGATCCCATACATCTATTATCGCGCACGCCGCATTCGACGGGTCTAAAGAAAACGGAGAAACTTCACCGTCCACATCTATTCGCAAGCTGGCAAACAGGCTTTACGGATTCTCTGGGCTCACTGCAAAGGACTACAAGTCGAATTAAATTCACGATGTAAGAGGCTTAGGTCACTACGTTCCTTATCCATTCTCCCGGTAGCCTTTTTGACAACGATCGAAAACGTACACGATACTCAAAGTGTACACGTCGCAATACCTTCTCGCTTCCCAGGGATATTTAGCTGTGAAAATTCGACGCGTCCTTCCATCGTGACACTTTGACCGTTATCACCGTTAAAAAGAATATCCTC
>NW_017304136.1:927386-935444 GCF_001594115.1 Trachymyrmex septentrionalis | reverse complement strand
GGCGTGGGGGGGGCGGGGGGGGGGGGGGGGGGGGGGGGGGGGGGGGTGAGCCGCAGCAAAACTGGATTTCTAGTTAGCCAGTAATTGAAAACCATCTTTTATGCGACGCGGCGGCATGTTCAATGTTTCGATAATTACAACGAGCCTTTTCTCGCGCCGTGAACAAAATCCGACGTGAACAAAATCCAGCTGAGAGCTACGTGTCGGGCCGCGAGAGGAGCCTTTTAATTGCGCGTGCGTCACACAGGTAGCTGACACTTCTCTTTATTACGTAGCTAAAAAGCTAAAGCCCGAAGCTTGCAACGAAAGGATATAACGACCCATTGGAGCTTTGCAACTGTAACGAAAGGAGAGTACGAGTTATCCGCTCTCGCGGATAACGAATACCTTCGAGTAAAAATACGTTCGAGATAATTCGCGGGCCGAACGAAAGTACCGAATGCGTCGTGAGAGGTGCAGAGATGTAAACGCTGGAAAAGGGAAGGCGAAAGAAATCTCTTATCTCATTTCGCGCGCGCATTTATTCTGTCCCGTTCTCAGCGTTCCGTCCAATACGAAAAAGGGCGCACGCAAAGCTCATTCGTGCCACCGTAAAAGTGCATTTTAATCGCTATACCTATGACCGAGTTCTCGTTCGCCGGCGTAGGTAAAACACGTGGACGATGCTCATTCTGAAATTATGCGGCAGGACGTGCCAGGAGTTCTCTCTCTCTCTCGGAAGTTTCAGGGAACAATGATATACGGTTATATCTATGCGCCCTCGTTCGCCCCGTCCTCGGCATTTATACCGTCGAACTACGTAACTATATCTGCAGGCGGACAAATCCACTGGGTGACTCGTAAACTATCGTCGTATCGAATCGAGATGTCACCCTTGCGCTTCACTCGGCCACGAAATTACGCTGCGAGATCCTTCAACGGCGTGCGCAACATCTCTCGTGTCTATCCGGACTGATACGTCGAATCCGCCGATCGGATGATTGAACGTAACATAACTAGGTCTCAACTACGCCTCTTATAGAAAACGAGCGCGATGATAACAACGTAAGGGATAAATGCCATGGATGGTAAAAGTTCAAGATTACACGTACAACTTTATGTGGAACTTTTACTCCAAGTGAAACTTCGTATATAGTTCCCTCGCATTATGGATCACGTGATGGACTACCAGACGCATGAAATCTCCTCCAAATATATATATACGTACAACGAAAAAAAAAATGAATTACGAAGTAATAACAAGTCGTGAGAGAAAAAAATTATTTTTTCAAGACGTTTAGGAGATATTTGGGAATTTTATATTAGTTCGATTCCCAAATATCTCCTAAACGTCTTGAAAAAATAATTTTTTTCTCTCACGACTTGTTATTACTTCGTAATTCATTTTTTTTTTTTCCTTTTACTTACGCAGACGTAAATAAGTAAACAGTTTTTAAGATCTTAAAATGTTTTTCGGAAACAGCGATAAGAAAACATTTTCTTGACTCTCGAAACTTTCGAGATATTTGACTTTCGAAGCTTTCGGGCTTTCCGAGACGTTAAAAAATTTTGAAGAGAGCGTATTCGAGCCCTTGTGTGACGCAATTGGGCGAAATGGAGGATTCGTTGTCCACGATTCGTTCCAGAAAACAGCCCCAATGTACATCCACACAGTGTATCGACTGCGAGCGCTGCATATAATCGTTACAAATACGTACACGGTTGGTACATCCCACTTACGAACCATGAGATCGACCGTGCGCGGCCATAGTCGCGAGGCTAATTGTAAGTTCTGCGGGTAGTAATTGAAATTCACAAGTTGCACTGCATTTCTCCCTCGCGCGCGCGAACGAGCGACTATCTCCGTGAAGAATAGCCGTACGGAATAATTAATAACTCACCGAGTAGTCGCGTAGAAAATTGTTACACGAGTCTGGCAGCATGTACACGCGATATACATATATCTAACAGCGCGGAGCATTAACGTTGCAAATGCGTGAAATAAGGACCGGAATATTTACGTTCCGTAAATAACGAAACGGAAATACGGGCTTATTATATAGATACGGGTTGAAGAAAAAGTTCTCTGCGGAATCTTGTTAGCTCAAAATTATACACGGAATATATTTGTTGCGAAAGCTTAAGGTTTTTCCGAAAAGTTGTTCGCTTTTTTGTTAGTAAGTTACGCGTGGATTAAATAAAAGAGCATTCTGATTTTGATTGCTCGTAATTCCGTTAAAAATCATCGTACCGTAATTATTAAAACAGATTGTTAAAGCTGAAGCGTTGCTCTATCAAGGTGTAATTGGCAATTTAAAAAAAAATAGAATGTATAATACATTTAAGCTAAAAATGTGATATCACTGTCCTTTTTTCCATTGCACAACGGTTATATATATATATATATACATATAAGGATCGTGATATCAGATTTCTAATTCAAATTTCTATATATTTTACATTTAAAAAATTAGCACAATACTATTCGATAGAGCGATTCAGCTTTAAGAATTAATGTTTTTAAGTCAGAATCAAAGTCAGAATGCTCCTTTTTACTTAACTCATGAATAACTCAAGAACAAAAAATCGCAGAAACATTTTTAAAAAACGATTTTGTAAAGAAAACTTCAAACAATAACGATATAGATAGTTGAAAATTTTCGCAAATTTTTTTTGGTATGTGACAGACCCACAAAGTATGAAAACAAATTTCTCTTTTTTTTCAGCTCGTAGTTTTCTATATATAAAAATTACGAAACTCACATAAATTCAAAAAAATGTAGTAATATTCGAAAATAAAGATTTCAAGCTTTAAAACCCTTTTTTAAAATTTAAATACAAATACAAATATCTAAATAACCAAAATGTATATAAATAGGTTGTGCTTGCGTAAGCACAAAAACAGAAACTGGCGCTTAATACAATAATTTATGCCCGGTTGTCAACAGCCAAACACGTATGCTTTTTCGTTTTCGTACATCAAAAGTAAAATTATTAGGTGAATATTCTTTTTGATCTATGCGTGGTAATTAAAGCGATTAATAACAATCAAATGCGTATATTTAGATATAAATTATTAACGTATTTTTTAACTTTAATGTTCAAATTGATATTTTATCTGTTTTTCAGTTATAAAAAAATATTTCAGTCAATAACAAATATGAGGCTTGTTGAGCTGGTATCTCATAACCTTATAAACTCAGCTGCTCAAATGAAATCTGTCTTTATCAACGCTTTTTATTCAATGTTTAACATATCTTTTATGTTTAATTACTTATTATTATAACGAGTAAAGATTTTAGTTTTTCTAATTTTGTTAATTGAAGCATTTAAAAAGAAAGAATATAAATTATTATACTTAAGATAAAAATAATAAAAATTTGATTAATATACACATAATCCTTTCATGTTTTTAATAATATATAATCTCATTACACGATTATCTTCATGGCTCAACTTATCCTTCGAGGATGCTCTACATACTCCATAGGTGGGGCATATCGATCCACTTTGCATCTTTGTAATTAACGTAATTTTTTTTCTTATTTATGAGATATATTAAGAATTTATAAGCACTTAAATATTGAGCCCTAAATAAACATGCAACGTTTTAAAGCATTTACCATTAATCTATCATAATTGTGTGAAGATTTACAACAATTTAAAGAAAAAGTGTCACACAACTAATCACCCGCTCTATCCTATATAATTTTGAGATAAAATACCGCAGAACTTTTCCTCCAACCCAATACATTTAAATTATTTATTAAAAGAAAATATAAGTAAAATACTTTTATTTATTGTAGCTTTTATTACGGTAAGCAATTACTATTAAAAGGTTTTACAAGTGTACAAGAATTTTTTTATGTAATCCGGAACAATAAAAAAAATCTGTGGATCTCAAAGACCCAGATTGCCGACTATGATAAAAAAATTTCACAGAAGAAAAATTGCCGAAGAAGGATTAAGCAAGCGTAGCATCCAGTACGAATTCTATTTATCACGCCCGACGAAGATGCGATTTACGATGAACAATAAGAATTGGCTTCGATCAACGCGCGCAAGGGATGTGAGACGACTTCGGAGAAAATATATCGGGCTCTTAACAAAATTGAATGCATGGTTACATTCGACCAACCCAGGTGTTTAAAGTCGCTCGATCAGACGCTTCATCAGACGCGACGGTCCTCACGGTGGTGTCCTCGCGCCGTATTGTTTTGCGAGCTCAGCTCGTTAAACGCTGGATCTCGCTTGAAATTGCGGTTAATTGAAAGGACCGGAACGAGGGAAAACAGCAAGAAACTGAGCGAAAGTGGAGAAATAACGATGCGTACGGCTTAAGTCGATCCTACTTATTATAAGCGCGGCGCGTCACTCAATGTCAACGAATGTTGCTTTAATTAAAACGTCGGTACGGCAATTATCGTGAGAAAATGCACACTGCACTCCGCGGTAAATTAACGTGTTCAACTTCAAACACCGCTTCTTCGTTCCTTTCCATTTAAACACCTCCAACGCCATTTATCGCGACAGATGTTATCTGCTTCATTGATAAGTAGCCTACGGCCGATTGTCCATTATATCGCGGATACAAAGGGACGTCGCACTGTAACCGGTATGACGATTTACAGGTGTGAACTGATGTAAAAGTTCAATAAGTAGTGGCTGCCTCGGGCAATTCACGCGTGACAGACAGATAGTAAAATGGCTTTTATATAAAATAAATGTCGTATACGCTACGATAGAGGAGCGCGAGGATTTTTCCAAGCAAGCATAAGACGTAATTGCGTAGCTACAGTGAAAGGTAAAAAGGTAATGGCTCGTAACAAAGCTTCTCGATAAAGCATCACGGTGGATTCCTTTTGTATTCGCCTGTATTGGATCGGATCAGATCTTAACGTATATATATATATATATACATATATATATATATATTTATATATATATATATAAAATGAAACGGTAGCATTTTCATTAATACCTTTATGAATGATTACTGCGTGTCGCGTGTTATTTCCGCCGTTGTACTTGTGATGGATGTAACGAGTAACGAGCTTATTTACATACCCGCGAATAAAATAATGAAAGTTTCAAGAGGGATTATCGAATTGAGCGATCAGGAATTTATTACCGTACAACGTTATCGAATGTCCATACCATTAAGCATGATCGGATTATACTGTTAATCAGAACTTCAATGGTCTCAGTATCCCTCCATCGCGTATATATTACTGAAACGTTACACTAACGGATAGAAATGAATACTACGAGCTCTTGAAAACACGGACGCGCGCAATTTACAATTAAATGAAGGGAATAACAGTAAAAAAAAAGAATGTAACATTCGTAACGAGATTAAATAACTTGTACAGCCATTGTGGATTCCTTTTGTATCCTGTCACGCTTGGCCATAGCTCACTTGTGCAGAGTCTGTTTGATAACGAAAAAAGAGAGAAGATCGAGAAGAGAAACAGAGAGAAATGGAGGCACGGAAAAGGAAACTAGAGAAACCAACAACAATTTTTATCCAGACTGTACAACTGAAGAGCTCGCATAACTTATGCTTAGAAAATCGTCCATGCAATTTACCGGAGATATAATGGCATATATTTAAACGTCGATATCCGATGATAATTATTCTATAGACGGAGCGAAACACGTTTATATAGTTCCTGTAAGGAAAGGAAATTCCAAATGGATTATAATTATCATCGATTTCTGTTACGCCCGTATAATGTTACTTTGCGAATACGCTGCAATCGAGTCTCTCTTACCTCGGAGATTTGAAAATCTATATTCCGTGAGTGATTTTATTCACGTACGCCAAAACCAACCAGGATTGATCAATCAGAAACGAATCACGTTACGTACCTCGCCAGCGAAACGAAAATGTGCTCGGGGGGAAAAAAAACGGGAGTAAACTATTTTTAATCTTTGGCCCGATGGGCTTTGACCGAAAAACCGCAAAGCCCGATCGGATTAATGGACATGTAATCGTCGTGGCTTTCTTTCACACTGAAACGCGAATCCCGCGAATCGCACCACGTCAATCGACCACTGCATTCGAGTCACTGGAACATATTTTCACCCCATGAGCTCTCTTCTTGCCTTGCCTCCACCACTTTTTCTGCAATCAAAGCCATGGAATTTCACGGGTTGTACGTCGCTCGCAAAGAGGCCTCCAATGGTCGATGATCAATGGTGACATTCAACGATGACTGACAGCGACTGTATAAGTCGGATAATGTTAAGGTAATAATCTAGGTGCAAAAGGTAACCGAATGATAGGGCCGTCAGCTAGGCTACGAAGAGAGAGAGAGAGAGAGAGATAGTAAGCAAGCTTATAATTACAGGCCGCCTTAACACACTGCTCTATAATCTATACTTTCCCGACACACATGCGAAGAGGAAAACGATTTCCTCAACCTAGAAGAAGGTACACGAACCGAACGTACGAAATATATCGAGAGGCAGGGCGGAGATTGTTTAGGGCTCTGTGTTAAGTCTCGAAATAACACCGATCAGATTTTCCGTTGACACATGAATGACACGCATGAATATGTAGGACCGAGGATTGGCTCGAATGTCGCCTTCGATCACATACAAGACGTCGACGTTATCTCTGACACACATACACACACACACGCGCGCGCGCGAGGGAGGGCAAGAGTTAATTGACAAACCGCATTAGCGGTAAACAATCTCTCGGTTCGCTCGTCCAAGAGAGACTCGAAAGAGAAATGTTCACCGTGTGTAACGTACCGCGGCAGAAATCCTAATATGGAAATACGTGTACATTTGACGCAATTGTATTAAACCGGCGGATGCAATAAGTGAAGGCACACAAACAGCAATCTGGCGGATATGTACGAGCGTGAGTAAGTTACGTTAATCGATTCGTAAGCAACGCGCGGCGCTTTGCGAGTCAAACCTGGTTATGTGTTAACGCTCGCGCGTTGCAGAAATTCTCGAGCAACCGCGCTTTTGCACGACGCGATCGTACACATGCGCGCACGTTTGGCAAATCGTACGCGTGTTGGTGCACACAAAAGCACATTGACTTATAACGCGGTGCAGCGAAGTAGCCGGTAGGTGTAGCGTAAAGGGACCGTAAAGGGTACTCGTGCCTTCCATGCTCAAGTTTCATCGGGACGGAGGGCCTCGTCCCTTTCAAAGAAGAGTGGTCATTTTCCTAGTTCAATATTTAGCATTATTGGCTACACGTGTCCGCCATACTTACTCGCCTTCCGTAATTTGTCCACACAAAGCCACATCCTTCCGTTCCTTTATTCCTTCCTCCTCGATCCCTTTTTCTTTCTGTCTCCTTACAAGTTGTCTCCACACGGGAAACAAAGAGAACAGTCGATACACCTCATTATTCTTCCCGCCCGCATAAGCGCGAAAGAAAATGGTCCCGATCCCCCACATTCACCTCGCATTTCCATGCCACGATCCGTACCGCTGATTCCATAATCTCACGTTCATCCCGCGAGCAGAGGAGAAACACTTTTATACCTTTTTCCTTTCCGATAACTCCTTGGTTTAAACAGTTCAACGTTACCGAGTAGGATCCTACCGAGTACAGTCCAGCTACCAATTACGTGTCACGATTACTAGTCGGAAAGAGGGTCCCTCTCCCTGCGAGAGACATTATATAGCAAGAGGACAGCGTCGAAGTAACGGGCATCTTTTTGATAGCGCATCTGTTTGATAACGCATGTATATGCAGGTTCGAGTTCTGCGTAGCTCGGGTTTCATCACGGCTCTCAAAGGGACCTTCCTATTTCCCCCTGTTGGCTCTACACATATGTACACATACGTTTAACTTTCCTCTTAACTTTGTCGGACCACAGCAAACGACGCACAGTCGTGATGCGCCTTCCTTTTCTCTCGCACTCTTCCCATTCTCGGTGCATCTACGCCTACACACACATACACGATTCGTCCTCTCTCTTCCTTTCGGGTTTAACTATACGTATTCAGGCAAAGACAAATTAATTTCAGGCTTTTTACAATTTTACAATTATACATATATATATAGTATGTATATATATATGTACATACTATATATATATATAT
>NW_017304136.1:925168-927238 GCF_001594115.1 Trachymyrmex septentrionalis | reverse complement strand
ATATATATAATTGTAAAATTGTAAAAAGCCTAGAATATATATATTATATATCGGCAAAATGTTTTTCGTCCCTCGGTTACATTCTTGCTCGCAATGTGAAAAGAGAATAATGGAAAATACCATTCAAATATAGGTATGTTCCTCGTTTTCTCATTGTCCTACACTTTATGAAAAACTGAACTGTTATATTCGAAACAAATTACCAGTATCGTCCGATGTTGTACAGTTAGAAGTATCATTCTGGTATAAATTTCACGACTGGGCTTCTCTTTTGTGTGACCATAAAAATTAAAAATAGGTGTTATGAGCAACTGCCATGGCGAAAAAGACACGGTGTCGCCTGAAAACCATGTTGCTTATCAGTGTCGTTTATTGCAGCGACACTCTATCCCGTATTCGATCGCATTTCCATTTTACATCGATAGCTAATGCCATGTGGACCGACTTTAAATTGCCATATTATCCACTGAAAATTAAGCGCTCAAGCCAGTTTGAATTGCGATATCGCTATATAAATCTCTTTGCAAATTTTGCTATGTTGTTCGTACTGAGATATAAATATATATTGCGCGGACCTTTTTGCAAAATTACAGCTACGTTACGTCGCAAGTGCTTTGAACGCGATACGTTATGATAACATTATTTTTAAAAAACATTACCACAGCGCGCGCGTACGTACACGTTTTTACGTGACGTTTCCAAAAGCTACGTTTATTATTCAATTTGGTAAAAAATAATTTTATAAAATATAAAAATTACGATCCTTTCGCCTTTACCAATCGTATTCATAACAATAAGCATTTTTTCACACAACTGTATAAAATGTATTATTAAAGTAAAAAACGTCGAATAAAAATTTGTAATTTATAATCATTCCAATGCAATAAATCAATGAATGTCGGTATTTCCATCTAATAATTTTACATGAGTTAAAAATTATCACGGGCTTAATCAGAATAAGAAATAAAATTTTATTTGGAGTTTATTTCTCAGTAACTCAGTAACTACCGCAAATGTAGATGACTTGGGACAACGTGTGCTTCTAAAATTCTTAAATTCAATCATGGATGGACACCACGATTAAATTTAACAAAAATGCATGCTGTCCCCCAAGTTAGCTGTGTCCCACACCGTCTCTGAAGTCACCTACATTTGCGGTACGTTTTGTTTCTCCTTAAACAAAACGTAAAATTACTCGATTGAAAAATTTAAAAAATATCTCGCGATGGAGGAGCTTTTGTTTTTTTATTCTTTGCGACTCGCAAATCGTATCGGGACGATGGTCGCTGCAACCATTTGAGGCCTCTGTTATATTCAGCGTCAGCCTGACATTAACCAGCTTGGCGAGATAGATCGTTATCTCGCAAATTACTTAAATAGCGCAGCATTAAGACGCAGATAACCCGCCCCGTGACCTCATGGGCTGGCTTAACGGGTCAGAGCTTTCAGCCCTTTTCAGATGCGGCGCGACACCCTATTTTTACGCCACGCGTGCAGCAGAGCATCGTCTTGTTTTAACCTCTAGCGTAACTTTTATTTCCCTGGCACGAAAGGAAGCGTGACATCCAGGAATGTCGAAGCAACATATGCACACGCAAGTGAGAGAGAAGGCGGGAACCTGGGACACGCGTTTGGACGAGGGCCGACATTTGCATTCCGCATGTACATAATTCCGGGTTCGCTAAAAGTAGCTGTCGGAGAAAAATGAACGCGCAGAGAGAAACAAGGGAGATGTACTTTGTCGCGGGCATTGATATTCGCGTACGTTATTTTTCTTTTTTTTTTCTTCTTTATATCATTTATTCCACTTTTTTTTTTTCCAAACAAAAAATTCACGAATACGCCAGAAGCGTGCAACAGTGCGATTTGTAAAGAGAAGATCTCTCGTTGCAGAATTTTTCCGATAACTCTTTTTATCTTATGAGCCACGTGGGACGACGAGATATGGCGCATAAGCTCAGATTCGTCGCCATTCTTTACGGATGTCGGCGGATCCGCACTTCTGTAAAATTAATACGAGGTTATTTGTAGCGGCGGTTGAGTGCGAAAAGTCCATCGCTCGGGGGGGGG
>NW_017304136.1:914124-925068 GCF_001594115.1 Trachymyrmex septentrionalis | reverse complement strand
GTGGGGGGGGGGGGGAGGTAAGAAAAGAATAATGGAAGCAGAAATCCTGTATTATATTATATATTACGGGTTGCACGTCGCGGCGGAAAGGCACTCGGAGACTTTGAAAATAATCATGGATGAGAGATTAAACCTCGCGCGATTGAAGCGAATGTGATACGACGACGTAACGTAAAGAAAACTGGAAATTCGCGAGAGGGCAAGATGGCGTGGCGGCGTTTACAAAAATACTAGCGCTTAAGCGACCGTTTTTCGTGACTTACATTCCTCGGGAGCGTGAAAACGCCGGAGTACACCGAGTGTACCGCTGCGCGTCGGCAGAATATCCGGCTTTTATCCGGTCAGGATAAGGGCTGATTCGACGTAAAGAGAAGGGTATTACCTTTGTCACACACGGGATGATTTCCATACGCGACGTGAACGGAATACCGACAAATTTTATTTGCGAGCGAAAAATCACACCGCCGAGGGCGACCGCTACAACGGTCTCGCGATAGCTGCACAACAGTCGTCGCGAGCGATCGAGTCGAGGGAACATCCTATCGTACACGCTGGAGGGCGGGAGACGTTTTATTTCGCAAACACGAAACATTTCGTTTACGACGCGGCGAGCACGTTGTAATTGCTCGCCGCGCGCTCGCAAACTAGACAGCCGGGGAATTCCGGGATGAAAAAATACGCTCTGTACACGCGTAATGGCGCTCTCGCCCGAAACCAAACTGACGTTTCCACGTGGCAATTATCGTGCGCTCGCGAGGCGGCACTTCCGCTGTATACGGAACGGTATACGCGGATCATATATAGACGAAAACGTGTAGCGGAGCGTACTTGTTACCGTACGGATGCGGACTTTGGCCGTGCACGAACCACAAACTCGCAGCATGATTATCAGATCAAGCTCCCCCCCCCCCCCCCTGCCATTGCTCCTCCCGCCGCCATTGCCCATTTCCCGCGATTACATTCGCGAGCTTAAACCGAGATCAGACGCTGTATAATAGCTTCGAGATTCACTTCGCGTGAAGCTCGTAAACCACCGGTATACCTTTAGATGAAGTTAAGCGAGGCACGGCTAACAAGAGGATATTGAAATTATTCTTTCTCGGGATGACCATATAGGATGACTATACTTGTAATACTTCGATGTATTATCAAAATCGTTGTAGTTGGATTAATAACAACGGAGCAGTGAATAGATACGCTCCAGCGTAGTAGGGCGGAAAATTTGGAGAGACTCCAAAAAATGATAATAATAAGCGTGAAATGTATATTATTTAGCAAAAGAAAATATGAAATTTTGTTGTATTCGTATTCCTGTATTATGCAAATTGATGGAAATTTCTTTCCTTTCTTTTCTCAGTCGTCGCTGGCGTCCGTTGCCGTTGGCGGAGGATTAGTGTTTCAGAGACTTAGTAATCCTTGTGCTAGGACGCGGAAGCAAATTCCAGCATAGAGCCAAAAGCGTTCGTAACGCCTCTGAATCACGAATGTATCTAAAGCGCAGAGGAATCAAGGAAAAATCCTAGACATGCAACAATGATAGTGAACGAAAGGAAAATCGGAAAAAATCGAACTTAATTGCGAACTTAATTTATTGTTGAGGAGAAACAAGAACCGTGACTGAAAGCAATAAGCCAACTCGGAAGAGGAGAGCAAGAATAAATGAAGAAAACATAGAGCAAAGTAAAATCGTTGTAGAGGAAATTTCCCTCGAAAGCCGAAGAAGGACGTTCGAGCAAGTAAATTGGGATAAATCCTTCCACATAGAAGATTCTAGATTCAAAGTTAAGAATAAATCTTGGAAGCAAAACTGATCGATATGAATTAATTAACATAAAATTATAAATTTACAAGTGGCTCACAAAATACAAAAATAAATACAAGGACCGTACAGCCACAACACGCAGGATGTTTTTTGCGAATGTCGTATATTTAAAATTCTTACGTTAACAATAGAAAATCATAAACGGCTCGGCTCATATCAGGCCACCTTCAGTATGCACTAAATAATTTAGGCACTAATTCGTAGTCATAAAAGTAAAGGAATTGACAATTAAAATAGTTCGTTGTAGTCTAGGCTTGTGTTGTCAAAAATAATTTGCCTCTGTTAGTCCTGATATGTCACTTTATCTCGCATATAAACGGAAAATCTCAGTATAGATGGCGAACAATATAAGGATCGTTGTAACAAACGCAGGTATGTACTTCCATAAAATATAGATACATTAAAAAAGGAAATAATTTCGTAGCTTTAAAATGGATATTTTATTCTCAATTAAAATCTGGAAATTCGATATTTCAGATAACGTTTCAATAAATCTCTCATTAGGACTAACGAAGACAAATTATTTTTGACTACTTACACAAGTAGACTACAACGAACTAATTTAACTGTTAATTTAGTTCCTTTACTTTTATGACTACGAATTATTGATAAATTATTTATGCATACTGAAGATGGCCTGATATGAGCCGAAACGTTTATGATTTCGTATTGTTAACGTAAAAATTTTTAATAAATGACATTCGCAAAAAACATCCTGCATGTGCTTCTTGTATTTATTTGTGAATTAACATAGTCGAGTCTATACTTGGCTAAGCAAAAATCGGATACGAAAAAAAAAGAAAGAAAAAAAGATGTAAAATGTAAAATGTGCAACGGAAGTATAAGCGACGTTCCAAAATTCACTGCCAGTGCTGAAAATGTATATAGTATAAGTAACGTGAACTGTAGATTTTTAGCACCAGAAGTGAATTTTGGAACACAGCTATAATAGAACTTGGAAAATTATAAAACTGTCTAGAAAAAAATGGTTAACATATATATATATATATATATATATATATATATATATATATAGGGTGTTTCAAAATTGCGAAAGTAATTTTACTATAGGAAAAAGCTGTCCGTTTTAGCACGAAAACAACTTTTTCCTTTACAAAATTGTGTCCGATAAGTAGTTCTTGCAGGAGAGCAGATTGAAGTTAATAAATAAGCGCAAAAATTATTTATCAGACGCAATTTTGCTAGAAGAAAAGTTGTTTGTTTTAGCATAAAAGTATCATGTTCTGTGCTCCGAATGCGCGAATTTTGGGATATCCTATATATATTATCGCGATTTTACATAAATTAATCGCATACGTTTTCCGCTCGATATGCGATTGATGAGAATGACACATGTTGCGTTTTTTGTTTCGAAATATGTTTTTGCCTGACACCGTTCATGGACAGCTTTTCAAAACGAACGTTTTAAAACGGCACGCTATTTAGATAATTTTCAGCAATATGAAAATGGTTGCTCTCTTTGGTCCTCGCGTCCTCCATAGAATTTACGGAGCAACAACTTTGCCGTAGATTTGTCGGCACGGTTACCCCACGTTCTTTATTTAAGACATACCTTTTTGAGACATGAGCGCTATTCTCGTGAGCAATATCATGTATAAAGCTTCGCGGAAAAGGTTTGAAAATTTAAAGAAATGGAATACATCTGTATGCGTCATCATGGAACAAATCGAGCAAGCTTTATTGTATGCCACACATAGGTTTTAACCGCTGATACTTGTAGAGTTTCAACACAATTTAAACATACGTATACAAAGCTGTTCGTTTGATCTATCGAGAACTATGGAACCGTTAAAAATAAAACTAGAACTTTCAATAGTTCAGAAATATTACGAAACAATACGCCAGCCTCTCTCATACGTACGATTTAAATACGTATTATATATTAGTGTCAGTTTCGTAAAATATAATAACAGATATATTGAATATAGTTGCGCCAAACTTCTCTGATGAGACCATTTAAAAATTACGAATTACTTTCTGAAATTAATAATTATATGTATTCTAAATTCTTTGAATTGGAATCTCACTTCGAAAAGTGAAAATTGAACTAGTCTAAAAAAAGAGGTGGCTCAATTATCGATCTTTAAAAGTGAGATTCACTTTAAAATATATATATGATGCATAAAATATTTTTGGCCCTTAATGATTTCGCATTGAATTAAAAGTGTCCGCGAGACGAAGCTTCCGTTCATAACGACAGAGGCAATTTTCTCGATTCATTCATTATTGAAAGAGTGCTTATTATTACAAAGGCCAGACGATCGTTAAGGCAGAAGTGTTGTTAAATTGTTTCGATAAATATATATACATTCTCTTTTACACATACGCTCCTTTTTCAACTATCGATCGCGTCGGATATATTTGTAACAAACGTCTCGTATAGCAAAGGAAGGAAACGTTATAGGGACTAGAGAACATTCGGTGCTATAAAACAACGAACGGTCCTGTTCCGTTTGCCGACATTGCAAATCCGCGCAGTAGCGAGAATTAATCAGTCCCGGAAAAAAAAAAAAAGATTACCTCAAAAATTAATGGAAGCGTCGTTAACTGTTTTAATCTACGCTTTATCTTTACAGCGTTTCCGCATTTTGTACATTTCACCTCTTTTCATCCATTTTGCGCACTCTTTACACGTCACCGCCGGGTTCTTGGTATACGTACGTTCAACATAAAGGAAACCGTCACTTTAAAGACGCGGACGAACGGCTAAATGCGATAATTAATTCATGCTCGTTAAACCTGTATTTCATTATAACGAGAAATAATTAGATTGACTTTCAATTTGTTAAGATACAAGACCGATTTATTTGGTTAGGCGATAATTAATTAATCGCCTTCATAGTTTGATCAAACGATTACCTTAATACCGTAAAATACAAATTATTACTGCAACAGCGATGGCTCATTGATGGTAAAATAATACCCCCGGGGGCAGCTTTTCATTTCGCAAACTTACGGTTGACTTGTAATGAACGCATGTAATAAATAATGTGCTTGTAATGGTCGCACGTGACGCGGGATCGATTAGTAGATTTAGCGATTCGCGTTATGAGTAATATTTAATGTTGCAACAACAATATTACGTTCTAATCGAGAACGGCGATGCTTGCTAAAAGAAATAATATAGTCGCAGTGCATTCGCAGAAAAACGGCAGAAATTGAACAAAGATATTGTGAAAAGAAGAAAAATATCCCATTTCACAATTGCATTATAAAATATAGTAATTACTGTCATATATTTTAATTACCGCATTCATGTTGCCAGGAGTTGTTTTTGACATTAACCATTTCGTCGTAAATAATAATGGCGTGCGCTATCGACGGATCGTTTGTACTCACCTGAAAAACAAATAAAACAAATAATTAGCTGGATAAAATTAGCTGGAAAAAATATCGTTAAAAATTATGTAACGTTCTACATTGATGGGCACAGATAAATTTATTATTCCGCAGAAACAAATTCTTTTTACGTTAACATGTATCAGTTCAATCTCAAGTGGATGGAAAAAAAAATGTTATAAAATTAATAACATCATCATTTTTGCATTATCTTCGTCAGCTCTACCCGTGACTTACAGGTATATAAATATTTGCATCGATTCGCGCCGATCGATTTCCCATTCATTAAGGCAAAAACGCGTCTCTTTCATGACTTACGGACGATTACAAAAGCCCGAAACGTGGATGAAAAGACGCGTTGACTTTAATTTACAAAGTACTTCCTTCAACTAGCTACAACTATCGCAAAACGCGAGGAAATGTGAAATTTCCTGATGCAAGCAGGAGATACGCCACCGTATGTACATACCGTATCAGAATTAATGTGCGACAGTTTTATAAAAGGATAAACGTATAACGAGATAATTCGAGATAATTCGAGATAATCAGAGATTTCGCGAGTAGAGGAGCATCATTCTTTTTTTTATTCACGTGATAGAGAAGGACAGACGAAGAGGTGGGAGAGAGGGAAGAGGGGAAAGCAGCTTGTGACGAGGCAAGGAAAGCGTAAAAGAGTAGAATTTAATATTGGGAAGGGTTCCGGCGAACCGGAGGGTAACTCGCTCATAGAGGAGAAACGAAAAGGGGCGATGAATGGGATTGCTATATCGAATGAGAAAATACAAAGGATCTACGCGGGCTAAGGCGATTAACGTATTCATTGCACATGCGATACATGGCATAAAATTGAAGTATTTTCTCGCCGATGCGAATATATTTATTGCATGAGATAGATAGAAACGTAATCGAGATTCTATCTAATGTAAATTTAACATTTGCAATATATTTCTCCCCCGAACTAGATAACTACGTAGAGATATGAAGTATTATTATATCGTCATTTCGAAAATGTTGTCCAATATTCTATCAGAAAAGAATATCGGAATGTGTAGAATTTTATCGATAATAGCAAATAGGAACATCGCTGACAAACAGCTAAAAATGTACTTCCTGTTAGATTATGTAAATTATTATATATAAGAAAAATAAAAAACATGAGAGGAGAAGAGAGCTAAAAAAATGAGGAAATTTTAGGAGCTAAAAGTAGAAAAATTAGAGGCTTTCATATATCATTCATTTCAACTATATTCGCAATTCAATCCTATTCTCTTCATCATTCTACCAGAAGTGACTCGAAAAAGGATCTCAGAGGAATTATAATTTAATTGCGAACGGGAGGGATGAAGGCACAGTCCGCGCCCCTTTGATTTGTAACTTACAGCTTGCGGGAAAGTTAATTCGCGCCAGTTTCGCAAATCAGTTTTAAACTCGGGAAAGTGGAATCATCGTTCTGTGTAATCCGGGAGCATTTCATTGCTTTATCGCGTCGAACTGTGCCGCGGAAAACTGTAAAGTAAAAAGGAATTGGATCTGTTTCTAGTCGATGCTGTTTGCGAGACTGTTTTTGGGCGCTTTATCGACAGCAGTTTGACTTGACGCTATGCTCGATTCAAATCGAATTTTGTCGTTGCAGTTTTGCATGAGTGACTTCTTTGTGTTTAAAACACACAGAACACCGATCATCATCAAGAACATCTCTCAATTGGACCGGTTTTTTCGCGTCATACAAATTTCAGAATTATCTCTGTCACATTAGTGCGATGCTGCTTGCACATTCAGCGTTTACACTTTCATGGAAAAAGTAGAATAGCAGTTGAATTTTAGATGTCGCGCAAAATTCAATAAAACATACAATAGTTATTCGTAGCAAACTCATTAATCACAAAATATGAGTACCAAATAAATTAGTTAATAAGAGAACTCTACACTGCGAAGAGATATGACATAAATAATAATTTACTTACGTCAGTAATGGAAATCTTTAAAGGCACCATCGACATTTTAATTGTAAATTTTGATAAAATTACATCTATAGAACATAAGCAAAATACAATCCGACTTCGATAATGGTAAAAACTCGTTAAAAATATATCAGAAATTTTTCAGATTTTTATATAATCTGGAAAAAAAAGTGCGCTGTGTTTTTCGAAAACTCTTACTGACGGAAGAATTAAATTTATGTTGCCGGTTCAGATTAAAAATCCACAATTTTTAATAAAAAAAAAATAAATTTTATCGGATGCAATTTTTTGTATTGTCGTCTCGAAAAAAAATATAAAAAAATTCGATTACTATAAGGGAAAACAAAACAAGCTGAATGCATCAAATTCATCCGAAGTATCTAATGCATCTATTTGTAAATGAATATACACATTTATATGTAAACTGCTTTATTACATTTATTACATTATGGATTAAATTTCTACAATATCATTGTGCGATATTATCAGTTTTATTCCTTTATTATCTTGAATAAAATAATTAACAATAAAATGTGTTATATGTATCTACAAATATAATTGGGAGATTTGATTGTATATACATATATAAAAAAAATTTTTCTGGAAAAAGCCCAAGTTTCACCCTAAAATATAGATAATTACAATTTGAAATATTACAATTTAAAATTCCTTACTGAAAGTATCGCAAGGACTTTTTGCGAACCGCCATGTATACATTTTGGACAATAAATAATCCTATGACCGTTTGCAGTTATATGCAATATACCAAAGCGCTACGATCTTAATTTTGCAACAGCAGTAGTTGATTTTATTATGTAATTCTGTTTTTCTCGTGTAAAAACAGAACCGGCTGTAAATTAAAAATTTCATACTAAAATAATTGTTTCCATAATTTAAAACGTTGTTTTATTAATGGCTACGTTCAGCAAAAAAGTAAAAATTTTGCAACTGTTGTAAAATTCTTTGATATAATTGATTTATACATTTAGTGAGCAACTAAGGATAAATCCAATCATATTAAGGATACTCTTAATACTTATTTTTTATATATTAGAAATTCAATAAAAACTGTAAAAATTGTCCTTTCATATATTTGAAGACTTAAGATAAAATTTGAAGTCAATTCACTGAAATAATCCAAAGTTATAAGGATTTTAATTTGCAACAAATTTATTTAATACCTATTTTCAAAATTAACAGAAATTTTGCAGATTGTTTTAATTTTCCGTCTGAGTGATTCTTATATAAAATTTGAGCACAATTTTCTTATAATTTAAAAGTTATTTAATCTTTTTATTTTGATTCTTATGTAAAATGCTTTGACGAGGAAATAATATTAAGAATTAAATTAAATTTTATGTACTAATAAAACAACAATAAATATTTATTCATAAGTCTATTTATAAGGTCCACTTACTCGTTTCAAAATTATTGACCTAAACCCAAAAGATAATATGATCATTCCCTTGCATAAAACCAAATTATGAATCAAATTATTTATCGTTTTGTTTTTCGCAATTGGCTTCGCGGGCCAATTTCGTCAAAATTTTTTAAATAATATTGGCTAATATTAATTTTTAGTTGATTATTTAATTGATTTACTTTTAATTCATATTGTATAGACAAAACATCCTTAAGGAATTTTACAAGAATTGCAAAAATGCATTTTCTGCTGAATACAGCCTCTGTTAGCTCAGACACCAAAAAAATGACATCAAAAGAATAATCAGGATAACCAAAAGGGCGATCTATAAGCTACTATAAATTCCGTTCGCGATAGATAAAAACCCGTATATTTAAGTTTCATCTGACAGTGTCATTATTTTTGGCTGATGTCGGAGTTACTGTATTATATCAAAACTGTACATAATTCAGCTTCTCAGTGCTAAAGAAAATTGCAAAACGCGAATGTAAGTGGAGTGCGACAAATGAATTATAAATGGAGCTTATCCAGATGGACACATAGACATTTTTATTCAGCCTTTAAAGAGAAAAGGAGACCGGATTGAACAGAGAGACGTTAATATATTTTCAAATCGATGTAATACAGAATGTGTTTTAAATGACAGTATAGAGAGTAACCTTTACAGTATGAAGCAATAAATTTGGATTTTCAATTGCAATTTTACAAAATACTCCGCTCCAACGCGAATAATATAATCTTAATTCCATTTGTAAAAACGTCAAACGCACATAACACAATCGTGAATAAGAATTTTTAACGCGCTTACGAAATACAAACGGATAATCCCCGTGTCGAAGTGGGCCGAATGTACATTATCCGAATTTAATAATCATACGCGGCTTTTGCAGCGATTCAAACACGCAACGTTCGCTCGTCGATCGCATAAGCACCGCAAAAGCACTCGGCGCAATCTCAAATTTAATAATTTCATTTCGCGACTCATTCTACGCGGAACAAATTACCGCATGTCAATCGGGCCTGTTACGGCTTCAGATTAAATCTGACCGGGGAATGTCGCGCGCCGCGTGCACGCGTTACTGCTGCATAAAATCGAGGCAAAATTCCGTGTCCATTTCCGTGGCGAAGGCGTGTGCTTGGTCCCGTGTGAAACAATCGCCACCAAAAGGACAAACGTGTGTATGTCGACGTTATACGGCATGGGACTATTCGTGCATGGGACTCGAACAGAGAGATCGGACAAAACCGATAACCGTAACTTCTCGCGTCGTCGCTCGCAAGTTCCGCGTGCGTGATAGGAAAAAAAAAAAATATATATATATATATACAATATATATATAATGGATCGATGGTGTTTTCATCATCGCAAAATTCGTTGCATTTCCATTTGCGCATTCGTGCGTTCGTTCACGACATCGCAAAAAGGTAAACGGAAAGCGCTTACCGTTTTCCGGTGCTGCAGATAAGCCGATTTGTCGGACGGAATACACGTCGTGTCGCAACGGATATTAGAACCGGAAGTTAATGGAGGCGTAGGACGCCTTCGCGACGCCAATTGATCGCGTTCTCACGCGAGAGTAAGGTCGCTCGCGATTAGACGTCGCGCCATGCATGTAAAGCTCAAAGGGCTCTGTTGCGTATGCAATTTCAAATCAAGCGACGAGCGTCGAATGGAGACGAAGGGCGTTAGTTATATCGCTAATATCATATGCATACGTTCCATTCGCATCGTCGTTTCTTGTGTGAGGCACGTTTCGCAGGCGAGAAAGTGGAGCACTGACAGATACATAATAGAGCGTACGATCGTTATGAATCGAAAGGGGTTACGAGTTGAAACAAGTCCTTATCGAGCCTCCTATTGCTCTCAACTGGTTGGATTTATCGTTAGAATACTTCGCAACGCGAAGATAGTGACCCACCGTTTGAAAATGTGGCAGAAATGTGGCCTCCCTTTGGCCAGAAACATTTGGAAAGAAGGAATTTTTACTTGGAAAGAGAGAATATTCAGACAGACGGAAGGAGAGTGAAAATCATACAATCGCAACGTGTAATAATGTAGAAAATAGGAATACAAAAATCTACTGGCTCTCACGATATTCTCTGACTATCGAAGCGAATTAATATCTTGATGTAACTTTCTGGAGATAACGTATTCTTCGGTTAATACATTAATTTTACTATTCGAAATATTATTTTACTTTAAATGCATTGTTTCAAGTAATTTCAGCACGTATAATATTACGAGAAGCACAAATGGCCGCTCATCTAACTCCGTACATTTCCAGACAGCGTGGAAATTCTCTGCTACTTTACATCGAGACAAGTTTTTGTGCTTTTTTAACAAAACAAAGCAAAAAAAAAACAAAAAACCCCCCCAA
>NW_017304136.1:895087-914024 GCF_001594115.1 Trachymyrmex septentrionalis | reverse complement strand
TTTTGTGCTTTTTTAACAAAACAAAGCAAAAAAAAAAAACAAAAAACCCCCCCAAAAAAAAAGGAATAAAAGCTTCGAAGAAAACAATACAATGAACTTTCCGTTAGCGTACCGACAATATTTAGCGGTATTTAGCATACGGTCGTAGGAGCGAACGAAGAAAACGGTGAACTGCACTATTATGTCGCGAAAGCGCTTAAGGTACATTTCGCGAATTTGAATTGCGCTTATTTTATTGCAGGATAGGCAGAAGACAGTGGCGAGTTTGGATATGAATAGAACGCTTCATTCCTTTATTTCCTATTCATCAAATAATAGTTAAAATACCTCCCCTCCCTCTCTCTTTCTCTGCTCCAAGATTCAATACGATGCTCTCTCGGATTATTTAGCTTATATGCTAATGCGATTCTATGACAGAGACACCTACAATGGAACGCTCTTTCTTGCCGTTGTCACTCTATTGTTTCGCGCAGAGGGCTCATGGGAATTAAAGTTATCTGACACCCGACTGTTATAATGAGTGCGTTCTCGAGAGTGATGCATGTGCGTTTCGACGTCCACGTGGCCGCGTGTGCAACGTTAGGTGCACAATAGGCTCGCGCTACAAATGGAATCAATTTGCTGAACCGAGGGGCGCTTCCCTCTTGTGGGGTACGATCCCCTCTCGTCATCTCTTCCTCTCTCTCTCTCTCTCTCTCTCTCTCCTCGTTGCTCTCGAGTAGCCGCTCATTGTCGTCCTTAGTGCGTTTTGGCTCGTGCCTCGTCGTCGGCGAAACAAGCCTTACCGGACGGTACAGGGGAAGAGGAAGCCGCCGGCGGCGTGATTTAATATCGTAAAACAGCCCGTAACGTCCCGCAGAATCGCACTTTGGTTTTCACCAGAGTGGTAGGGGAACCCCTTGCTGCGTTGTTTCCTTCAGAGTTCAGATCGCACCGCCATCGAACTGCAAAAGCTCGACTCCCTCGACTTCGAAACGAAGCTCCTCTCTTCTCTCTCTCTCTCTCTCTCCCCCCCCCTCTTTTCATTCTTTCCCATCTCTCACGGCTCCTTCTCCCTTTACCTGGTCACGTGCCGACTACGGCTGCATCTACACCGTGCACATCTGTACGAGCCATCGGATACGAACGTCGCATATTGTATTCACATATACATAGAGAGATTATCAGTGTGATCGAAGATGCATAGGCGTAAACATAAAGAAAGCAACCTCGTAATCTAAAGCTGATCTCAAATGTTCTCGAACATAAATTTTCATTATCGTATACGATGCAGGGGAGCTTGAAATATTTTTCTTGCTTTTTCGATTGAAATATTTTAATTATAACAATTAAATTAGGCAAAATTGTAAACTTCATGCTTCTCGTATTGAAGGTTTATTGGTCGGTATGTATCAGCTCGAAAATTTAGCTTAATTACCTTGAAAATACATAGGTATTATATATTTCAAATATTCACTTAGAAATATATGTAGTCGAAAAATGAATTTTCCACATTCGTGCTTGCGCTGTAATTGGAATGCTAGTTTACTTGGTCTCTCTGTATTAAATATAACAGAAATTATAAAAGCTTGCATTGCAGCTCATGGAATTTTATTTTTGTAAAATTAATTTACAAATTCCCGGAAGCATATGACGGCGAAAGATTAACAGAGCAATATAAATTAATTGTGGGAGCATAAAAAAAATACCGAGTTTTATTAGCACAAAAAGCGTGAGTTTTAATATCTTGTAGGTGTTTTCCAGGCGACGGGGGCACTGCCGGCGCTCATGCACGTTCGTGCATCTTAAATGCAGGAGAAACGAACGCCGGCTGCAGAATATAAAACAACCGGTCAATATTATAATATAAATTTTATTTCGATCAACGTAGAGGGCTCGCACGATCCTTTCCCTTTTAGTAGTTACAGCTTTTATTCTCACCCTTCGCTTCCGCTATACCGTGGTGGTATATATACCTTTAGGATTCATAACCGTCCTCATCCCCTTTACATTTTTTTCGATCCTGATTACGCCATTGACAAATACTACGTGCCAGCAATAACCACGTAACAATACTGCGATCCATGTAATTATGTACGTTGGTATGAATGCTGTAAAATCGATAATTTACCGCGGAATGGCGGCATAATTTATATACGTTATTCCAACGTTAACGAGCCAGAATAATAAAGAGAGAAATGCAAAGGAAAGGTAATAACGGTTTGTGCAATAAAGGGGATTTCGCGTTAGGATATATCTATAATTCAATTAAAAACCAATTGAAAACGTGCAATTAAAAAGCAATAACCTTTGATTCAATATAATCGCCATAAGCTATAATAAACTAGTAATTTATATCTTAAACCGGTATAGAGAACATTTTTGTGTGTTCTCTATACCTAAATGCATTCATGAAATACAATTTATCGTTAACAAATATTATTGTTAACAAATAAGTATTTAGACATCACGAAATATGTTGCTTTGTGAATAATACGATAGAATTTTCAGGCTTTAGAGCTCAAATGATCACTGTGGATTGTTAAGGCCACTACACGTACACAAATTTTAGCCGTAATCGTAAAGCAAATCGACAAGTCGTAGTCAAACGTTTTAGAACGTAAGATCGGAATTTTGATAATGATTGGTCGATTTGTTTGAGACCTTACGATTACAACTAAAATTTTTGTACATGTGACGACCCTTATTGTATTCGACTGAAACCATACACTTCTTTTCAAAAAAAAAAAAAAAAAAAAAAAAAAACATCCTTTTGTTTTCAAATAATAAGAAAAGCATAAACTTTCACTACGAGACTTCCCATTGTAAAACGAGACAGACGAGATGATAAAAATCGGTGATTTGCCACGGTAGGTTCTATCCTACTCTTCTTATTTTTTTAACTTAGCTCTCCTTTAAACTATTGCCTCTTCCGCTTGTTGAAGCACTTTCTTCAAAAGAAATTGCAGTCCACTGTCCGTGACTATTGTTCGGACCGCTTGTAGATTTTTGTGCTCATCGATTTTCATTCAGCCTTGGAAAACTCATGCACAGGTGGAGATAAGCTATAAACAATTATATATTGCAATTATATTTCTTGAGACCTTCGTTAACACCCCTCCAAAAAAAAAAAAAAAAAAAAAAATATCAAAATGTCACCTACATTTTTATGTATTAAAACAAGGCTCAACACTTTTCGGCCGATTTTCAGCTTGGCGTTTAAACTGCGCGCGAGTTGGCGAGGTAAGAGACGAGAAACCAAACTGAAAAATCGGTTGAAAAGTGCCTCGCGTGTCCTGTATTAAAGTATAAATAGCGTGTTGCTTATAGACTTAAAAAACTACGTTAAAAGTCTACGTTATAGACTTAAAAAAAGAGGGACATGGATGCAGAGCCGGGGGAGGGATACAAAATTAATGTTAAGCCACCACCTCCACTTTCAATCGCATTTTCTGTTAAACCGTTCGAGCATAAAAATTGAGTCTACAGAGAGATAAAAAGCACTTAATTCTAACACAGATATTTTTCTTTTTTCTCATGGGAGAGGATTAACTTAAGAGATTTTCTCGAATAAACAATAAATCTTTACTCCTTTGATGATAAATGATTTTCTAGCATCCCTAACATCCTTGTCAACATCATCTGAAACTACGTTAATATTAACCATAATCTGCTCGAAGAGGAGCATTTGAAGAGTTCGAACACTCGGATTTGCGTAGAGAAAGATAACACATCGCCGATAACACATATTACATATATAATTTCTCATATCGCCGTCCTTTCGTCATCTCAAGCGTCGGAGTTTCGCCACTCATTGCGACTTATACGTCCCTATATTTATAAGTGCACTCAACCTATTTATGATAATCGTAAAACACCTCACAAGCGTCGGGAGGTCGGTTTTGTTACCTCAGCGGCTTACACGTTAATGTAAAAATAGTTGCGCACGAAATGAGCACAATGGTGACACGGAATAGCGTTGCTTGCTCTGTAGAAAATTATGCGGAACCCGTGAATGTGTTGACTAGAGGGCGTACAACGTAAGGAAGCTTTTTAGCTTGTCGACCCCTATCCGGGATTATTTCTTGACATTATTCTTTCAGAATTTAATCCTTTCGCATACGGTAGCTTGCTTTCGCTCACCACGTCTACTAGATCGCAGCGCGATGCATTTTGCATGCGCTAAAAGTGGCTGTATCATGTGACAAGTAAATCATTTGTAAATTTTTATAATATTAATAAATAACATGTAATTTATAATACATTTTTTTTTTTATAATAAATTACCAAATTAACTTGCACGTTAAGTTAATGACACACTACGGGAAAATTGAATACACGTTTACAAATAAATGTAAAAAAATTATCGGCAAAATACGTGAGATGCAATCGTACGCGTATCAGAATAGCTGGTCCCCACTGGCAATCTCACGTCGGTTATTCGGACCCGACACACGGAGGAATTCATGGGGAATGAAAATAAAACAGGGCTTAACGAACTCACACCGGGCGACCGAATTTTACGGATGCTGATCGTAAATTTGCATTCGAGTACTTCGATGGATAGATACGATTGCTGATCAAACGTTTTCGCGTGGGGAAAAATATTTTCCACTCAACAACGAAGAGTAATGCAAATGGTGGAGATACCGATGCTCCGGAATTTTCCAGGAATGAGAGTCCAGTCGCGCTACTTCCCTGCTCGACGATTAAACCAGCCATTCTAATTCACCGGAGGACTTCACTGCCGCGTGAAGTGGGCGAAAATTTCGAAAAGCTATAAAAATGAGACAATGTCCTTTTGGATGATACGATTCCTGAGGGATCAGTGGATATTGTTCTTAATTCAAACGAAATGTGAGTGCGTCGCATAACGTCCTACGATCGTTAGATGGGGATACGCTTTCAAATGTGAAATGCCCCACGACAGAGTAACATGATCGATAATCAAAAAGAGAGCGATAATTTCGAAGAGACTGTTGCAAGAGGAAAGACGAACAGGCTGATGCTTGTTCTACAATAATATAGTCGTAAGCTGTATAAGCGATAGTAAAAATTCACCAATCACAGCATCAAATATTCTCCTTGTGGATATATATTATTCGGCTTGATTGATCAATTCTCACAACTACGACCACTTACAACTACTTACGACTGTTGTAGAATAGCATTGAGAGGACCACCGGTTGATGGTGATGACAGCAAAGAAAATAGCGAGAGTCGGAGAGGCGATGCAAAACAATTTCAATCTGGCGAAGTAAAATAAGTTTCAGCAGTTTCAGCTCTTCACCAATTTCCATCTCTCTATTACCGACTTATTCTACTCTCGTTTTCCTCGCCCTTGCGATCACTATCGGTATACTTCCGACCGCTCTCTCGTCTCCTCGACCGTCTCTTCGCTCACATGCTTTCTCTCCTACTCAATGTCCCATTTAGTTCGACCTACTGCGCAAACAATTCAAACGTCGCGACTGCCGCGATATTAGAGACACGGCCATATCAGGGGCAGGAAACGTGTCAGAAGGACCGACGAGAACCGGAAGACGGAAAGAACAAATTCGGGAAAGACGAAGGCCGGGCGAGGCGCGGCGCGAAAATTAAACGTACGGTGAAATTACTCGCGAAATAATGAGCGAATTTTATCAGAAATACTCCGCTCGAAACTGGCTGGGGAAAAAAGCAACGTGGCGTTATGCACGCAAACACAAGTACGTCCCCATACATGTTTTATAAAATATCTGTCGATTAGCTTTTTTTATTCGTGCTTCCTTCCGCTTCATCGAGAGAGAAAGAGAGAGAGAGAGAGAGCTGTCGTTCGTGGCTGACGATGCCGATATTTTCGCACGAGGCGAATCGTATACCTGGACGTATCAATCTTCCGCAAATTACTGTTGTCCAAGGCAACAGCCGCGCAGAGTATCAATTCTTTTGAACAAGGTTCAAATAGTTCCACTGCAAACACCGCGCAATCAATAAAGCGTCAGGTCCGTTAAGCGCTACAACGCATAAAAATGTCTACGTCTTTATTATATCCAATAATATGTTACTACACGCACGCGGACGTTATATTAATATTTATCCGCGAATATCAGAAGAGTAACTCGTGATTACAACAAAAAAAAATCTCTCGATATCGTGCAATAACGTCCGCCCATATATCCTAACAATATACCATAGCTAAATATACCGTTACGCGGATCTACAATTATAATAAAGTAATTTAATTCGATACTGCACTATAATTTCATTCATTTTATTAATATAAACGTTCATATTTTCATTTAAATAGATATTAAATGTACGATGTGGAATATTTAAAAAAATTAAAATTGAAAAACATATTTATGAACAATTTTATTGCATTTAATTTCCATCTTGTTTGCTCTTAAAATTCAATTAAATAGAATAATCTAATAATCTGCAGGGTATAATGTTAAATACTGATTAACGATCAGTTTCTCGGGGGGTGTGTTTTGCTATGCGGGAAGATGTACTTTCCCGCAAAGCTTCTACCTGCCAACGATGCACACGTATCGTCGCGCTTTCGCGAGTCGTGACGCCGCGAGCTGCGTAAACGTATCGTTATCAGTGAACGGCACTGCGGATACGACGCAATGCCGCATAAACGAGACGCGTTCGTACCTCTGTCGACAAAAGCGACACGGCAACATGTATAAACGTCCGTAATCCAATTTCGCCCCTACATACGAGCACATCGCCGGAGACGCAGCTGGAAAAATTGC
Source organism: Trachymyrmex septentrionalis (assembly GCF_001594115.1). Classification (NCBI taxonomy): domain Eukaryota; kingdom Metazoa; phylum Arthropoda; class Insecta; order Hymenoptera; family Formicidae; genus Trachymyrmex; species Trachymyrmex septentrionalis. The sequence continues at coordinate 907,302 of NW_017304136.1, read as the reverse complement.
TGAACGCGCGCGCATCCCTTACCGAGCGCGTTAATGCCGAGCCTTTGTGTCGGAGCTTATGTCAATGTTGATTTTACAACCAATTGTACGCGGAATAACAACTGTCGCCAACTAGAGTCCGAGTGCAGCCTTTTGGGGATATGCCCGATACGAAAATAATTTAACTGATATTACAGCAAACGGGACGAGAGCAATTACGACGTTGCGGGAACCTCAAAAGGTCCGCGGCTTTTCGGTCGCTCGTTACTTTCATTTCGTCCGCCAGCAATATCATGCACGTTCATTAATAACCGAAATATCCTTAGAGGAATCTGCAACGAGGAGAATAATTTGCAACCGTTATATACATGTACATATATTAAAGTTTAAAGATCTTTTAATAATGTCGCCTTTACTTTCTCTCCCTCTCTCTCTCTCTCTCTCTCTCTCTCTCTCTCTCTCTCTCTCTCTCTCTCTCTCTACAAAGCTTCTTCCCGATTATTTATACAATACAATACAAAGAAGAACGGTTAATGTTCCGAATTTAGCCCATCTATTATTTATTTGATATTGTCCCGCTGCCGAACGTGTTCGTATCGCACCGACATGTTCCACTTTCGAAACTGACGTGTCGTGATATTCGTATACGACTCGATCTTTATCGAAAGTACAGAGATTGGTGTTGTAATAAAATATAGCGACCAGCAGCCATCGATCGAACTAACTAGGCCATCCCATTGTACGCAGATAAAAACGACAAAGAAATGGTTTATCGCCGACGAAATTGCTGGCCTATTTTTGTGTAACGCTATGCGTTAATAAAGTAACAACACTAATGCGCATCCGTTCTATTACAGAGTGAATGTTTTACTAAAAAATTACGGGGTAAGCTTAGAATACCTTATATAAAGGTAACGAGATGAAGTTTACGAGAGCGTCTAGCATCGAACTTCTTGGAAGTAAACACGACAAGAGCGCTTATCCCAACGTTATTCTCAAAGAAGATCTCGAGACGGTTCTATCCGAGGAAAAAGACGCAGATTAAACGAGAGCCGGATACATGATGTACAAGACAGATAGAAAAATTAAGGGGTCTTGAAGAAAAAAAAAAACAAACTAAGTCATGAAGATTTTATCATAGCTACTAATGTCATCACGGCGGACAAGGTATACTAAGTGTATCGTTAGGGTAATAATTTATTATTTATATAAAATTAACCCTCCGTTGGCAAAGTGGACTTTCAAGACATGTCTAGCGAGGTGGAGTCGATCGAACCCCGAGCTGATTTTTTATCTAATTAATGTACAAAATAAGTAAAAGAAAATATATAAAATAAATAAAAACATGAAACTTTATCCCCTGTTTATATGTATTGGGTGGTCCGGAAAGTCCATGCGGATTTTTTCATTGATTTTTCAAAAGTTTTTTTATTTGTTGCGAAATTTTCGTTACGATTATATCATTCGCTAGAGCAAAGTTTCAGCTTTAAGAATCTGTTTTTTAAATTGTGATATGATGATTTTTATCGGAGTTATGAGCAATCGAAATCAGAATGCTTCTTTACTTAACTCGCGAATAACTCAGAAAAAAAAATTATAGGAACATTTTTAAAAAATAATTTTGTAGGGAAAGCTTTAAGTTTTCACGATGGGTAGTCGAAAATTTTCGTAAATTTTTTTTGGGCACGTGAGAGACCCCCAAAGTGAAAAGAAAATTTTTTATCTTTTTCAGCTCGTAGTTTTTGATATGTAAAAATTATCAAACTCATATAAATTTAAAAAATGTGATAAGCTTTTAAAAGTAGAGATTTCAAAAACCCCTTTAAAACCCTTTTTTTAAATTTAAATTTCGTTCATTTTTGACGAAGGTATCGTATATATTATACAATTTTTTTTTCATTGTAAAATCCGCACGGACTTTCCGGACCACCCAATAGATAAAAATATAATTTTATGCATTTATACTTAATAAATCTATACTTTAAATTAAATAAAAAATGCTTCGACCAGATAAAAAAATTGCTACTACATAAATAAATTGCTTTAGCCTCGAAATATTTTACAATATATATGTATAATTAAAATAACTAGAGAGACATTGCACAATAGTCTTAATAAAAAAAGCTTCAGCTTATTGCCTTAGTCTCAAAATAGTAAACAAACAGTAAATATCATTATAAAATGTAAAATTTTATCTGAATTTATATCAAAGCAGCGTGGGCATAAACAAAAATTGAAGAGATACGTCACTTATCTAAACGATTTCAACCGCTAACATTTAGTTGAAAATAATAGGTTAGTCGGGACCACCGTAAAATAAATAATACATGTGCAATATAAAATAAACGAATCGTGGGATCATTTTTACCCCAAGCTTATCAACGGAGGGTTAAAAAAAATGCTTCTGTAAACGCTATTATAATTTTTGTCGCTCACTATTCGAGAAATTGCTGCAAGATTCTCGACATAAAACCTAGACACATGACATATTTGTATTTTCTGCCTGATGCTTTTTTGCTCTTTCGATTATTAAAAAAAGAAACGATAATGTGTCGATAATTTTCCATACAATTTTATACGCTCGCCGACTCAAGCGAATCTCTTTAAATGTTTTAAACGTGTCGTGTAGCACGCAGCGCTACAACAATGTCGAATTACATTGTTCACGTTTACTAAGCAACGTGTCACGTATCGATAAATAATTAAATGAAAAAGGAAGGAGAAAGCAATTGATATATGTGAAAAAGCGAAATAAATTAAAAGTCGAAGAATTGAAATAATACCGCGCCGGGGACATGTAATATTTGTATCTTGAATCGCCGGAAATAGTTCAATTGTTCCTCGAAGGAAAAGTGATCAAGACGAAGAGAGACAGATTAGCTGCAGCACGAGGCAAACATGTTGCAGAAGTGAAGCGTGGTCTCATAAATCACATCCACAGATATAACGTATATACGCGACCGACCTTCCATGATCTACGCGCGCGAGTGTACGCATATATATGGTACATATGTGCACATGAGAGTTGTCCCAAAGTTGTACATGAATACAAAGTTGTATTGTTCGGGTCATCTAAATCTCTTTTTTTTGCATACTCTCAAAAGTGCAACTGTTTCGATACTGTGGAATGCTACGACACATAAAGTGGACTCTTGTTACATGAACGACAGAACAGATGTACGGCGATCTTGCATTTACAAAAAAAACGAACATTGAAATACCATAAAATATTTATATAATGCATTACAAAATAAATGTACGTTAAATATTTTGTGTGTCTTGCGTTTTAAATTGATTTCTTATTATCATATATAAATGAATTCTTATCGCTACTCTTTTGTGAACTTACAGTATCGACTGATAAATTCCATTTGAACGATAAATTCCATTTAACGATTAATTATTTAAGAAAAGACTGTTTTAGAATAGAAATAGATATTACACAAATCTTAATTTTGAAAGAATCTGCTTCAATTTGGATTAAAGAATATACGTATATATATATAAAGTGTATTTACTAATAACAAACTTTTAATTATTTTACGTAAATTTTATTCAATTCTTTTTTAAAACAATTTATGTGATTTTATTAATTATTCAATTAATACGTAATTATTAAAGCTATTACTTAAATAAATTAATAATGTATATCTTCGAGAAAAACTAGAAAAATGATTTATTATTACTATTTACTACTTTCACATTTAAAAAAAAGTAAAATTATATGATAATAAATAAAAATTACAAAATAGTTATAAATTAAAAAATTATATTAAATTGCAACAAACATGTTGTGAGTCTATCTAAACTTTTATTTAATTGAAAAAAATTATTCCTCAAATAAATATTAAATTTAGTTATATTACCGATAATAAATTTATTAATAAATATATTATAAATTTAGTATCAATAATGAAATAATTATCATTTAGCATTATTTTTAGAGCATAAAAACTACAATAAAAATAATACTTTTTAATTTTAATGTGTCGAAAATTTATTCTTGAATTTTAAGTCAAGTTTTTACATAAGTAATCGTTGTCTTCGAGTTTTAGAAAGATGTCATAAGATTAAAAAATTAATATTGATTTTTTTTCAAACGAGTCACTAGAATCGAATTACTGAATCATGAGTAATGAAACTCAAAGATATGTCCACACACATCTCAAGATAAATTTTGTACCAACTTTTCAAGTAAATAATGCCTATATAAATAGAACGTATAAATAATTAAACTGTTTTCAATATCCACGTGTCAATATTCGTGTGTTTCAAGATTGATTTCAACGAAATTTCTCAGTAATGTCAATAAACGTAAAATTTCTCTTTCTATTTCGAATAAAGCTAATTCGAACTATCAAGGCTTCATTTCATTAGAGACTAATGTAATAAATTTCGTACTATCAAATCTACAGTCGAATTTACGCTGCGTTTGTCTTAGCTCTGAGACACTATCGTATCGTTTGATAATGGACTAAATTTTTTTCTACGGACTTGTCATATGAAATAAAATATGAATTTGAAGACTTTCACATTATAAATTTTTTTATGTTTAATAATGTTTAATATAGCCTTAATTTTCTGATATATATATATATATACATATATAATTATTGTAATTTATTATTATAATAATCTGATTGACTTTAATAATTCAATTAATTAAAAACCTATCTTGTGCTAACAAATACATGAAAATATTTTATCGAAGCCCCATAAAAGATCTAGCAACAACAATTTTTTAATTATAACATTTCAATAATGAAAAAATGTCGTATTTTTTACGATAAAAATTATCTGATAAAATGAATAAGCGTCGAACTACAGACAACACGATAACACGATAAAAAGCAGCAGAGCGATAGACAGAAATAGATATAATATTCAACCTATTAGTGTGGTGTCCCCGAAGCCAACTAATGGTCTCGAGTCGATTTCTCGACTGGACTGTGCCCAACTATGTCATAATCCCGCCCCGCGGGAATATATGCACATCCATATACTGATCGTGCCATTGATCGACTATCGACGCGGCAACGTCCTCGTTACGTCAATTATTATCGAGCGTACGAATTACCGGAAGCGCCGCTGCGAGCACCGCTTTCTAGGCTAATTTCCCGTTGGAGTGTGGCCCGCATCATCTCTCGTGTCAAATCTCACCGCGGTTATTCCGATCCATCTACCACACGAGAGGACCAACACAGGCGCGCGTAAGTACAAGGATAATTTCGGACTTTACGCGAGATTTCACGCTCTAAAAATTCGAGAGATCTATCACTTTCAAGAATAAAGCCGCGGCGAAGAAGAAGAAGCTAGGCTAGGATAGGCGAAAGAGTCTCTCGCATTGTCGAGAATGCTTAGAAGAGTCAAAGTTTAGTTACGAAGTTGACGGAGAAAAACTTGGGGCTTACAGAGCCCTTGAGGAGGCCGAGCCCCGGCAGCATCGAGATTCATTTGCGTGTGCCGCACCATCACGTGGAATATGTTCCACGCTTGTGAAGGAAAGACATTCTACCTATCATAAATATACGATGCGCCGCGATCATAAGCTCGAATAGGATGCAGCGCAAGGGATGCTGCGCAAGAGCACCGGTGCGCTTTTCACGCGAGATATATAAAGTTTTATTTCACCGCAGTTTTTTCGGACGGGCTTCATCCGTGGAAGGTGAGCGGAGGTGCGATTGGACGAGCGTTGAGTACGAACGTGAAGTAGAGATCACTACCTGCAGCTGCGGGAGAAACGTTCTATCCGCAGTCGCTATCACGCTGGTTGTATACCTTTCCGCTTGTTTATTCTTCGCCGCTACGCTTCGCGGTTCCGGCGCATCAAAAGCGCTTCTCTTCCCGCGCGGAGACCAGAGGAGGAGAGATACGTGTGCGTATCCTTCTCGTCTCGTCTCGTTTCGTCGCGATGTACCGGAATGTCGTACGTATCAGCGAAAGACGTATTCGCGAATTCGCGGATAGAATTGAAATTGAGAGGGAACGAAATTTTTCGCCGCGCGTGCAAATACAGACGCGTTCGTTGCTTACGAACGTGCGGGATCGCATATCTTTCGGCTTTATATTCGGGAAGAATCTTCACTTGGATCGAGATCTTACACGTACGGAAAATCAATGATTATCGCTGCTGCTGCTGCTGCTGCTGCGCGTAAAACGTAGTACGAATAGAAGGTAGAACAAGAAAAATGTCAAAAAGTATCATTCGTATTCGAAGACGAGGAAAAGAAATGTCAAAAATTATCATTTAATTTTTTGGAATGGCTATAGGAAAAGCGTTATGTTGCACTGTTTGCTTATCTATTAAAATGCGGCGTCTGACATATATAAATAGTTTATCTCTCTCTCTCTCTCTCTCTCTCTTTGTTTTTACAGTCAAACATCTCAATTTTCTCGTCAAGAGCGCCTTAACATCCCGTGGTGCTCGTAAGTCGCCTGATCATAAATGCACCTCGCAGTATGAAGGACATTTCATTTCGTCTCGTTCCGCGCCTTTCAGCTGCAATTTAATTCCAACGGTAACTTCGTTCGACTGCCTCTACACCGTTTAACCCCCCTTAATCGTCTAACCTTAGAGAATTCCGCTTGAGCCGTCGCTATCCAGTAACAATGCAGCTATCTAGCTCGGAAAATGCTTAAATGACAAATTATATTATTATTGTTATTATTATTATTATACGATGGGATGGAAGAAACGCGCGTGCGTGAAAGAAACATAGTTTCCCTTCTGAGCCTGAGGATGAAAAAAAATGACTGTTCCAAAGGTTTTTCGATATTACTGTATCACGATAATAGCCATATTCTTTCTGATTTATATTATCGATTCTCTCGATAATATAAATGTAAAATGCGATTGAATCACTAGAGACAAGGCAATCCGGCCGAGATAACGATTACGTCGAGCGACGGTTAGAAAATTGAGGGGATTATGCACATATGCCCTCGCTTGAGAATAGAACATGTTTGTAAGCGTCTCCGCAAATACTACGTTACGTTTGCATAAAAAAAAATGTACAAAAATATTTGTTCCTCAAGGATTTCATCGTATGAACCGAACATTTACTGTTAAAAAAGCAAAATTTGCTTTACAAGTGTAAGCGCAGAAATGCAAGGGAGGAGAGAATAGAGAAGCGTAATTTTATTCTTCCAGTCAATATTTCAACTAGAGATTTATTTCGACGAAAACTTATGAAAAAATTATCGAGAACACTTTGAAACGGGTGATAACAGAAATTCGTACGGTATCTCGGGGTCCGAGATTAACGATTCATTTTATAATGGAATGAATAGAAATTGCCATCCGAGATTACTCTAACTAAAACGTCTAATTACTAGATATGCATCTTTCTTCTCGCCAATCGGGATGCTGCACGACGGGGGAAGTAGAAGAAAGGTAACGCGGCCTAATTATTATGTGGCTGGCGTTGCGGGAGCTCGTAAAAAAACCGGGTCAGTGACGTTCAGCGATGAATGATCGGGACGCGAGGAGAACGAAATTAAAAAAGCCCACGGCGGGGGCCTGTATCGGGAGCATTTTATCGCTCGCCGCCGAAAATTACGATCGCGCGGAAGACGGTGGCGGAATTCGTATGTATGCACGTACATATACATCCACGGCTGTAGATGTGTGCGCGTGCAGCTGCTCGAGTTTCGAAGCGCTAACTGTGCCGGCTGAGCACGCGATATCGGGACGAGCTTGCACGAGCTTCGAGATTCGAGCTTCGACTTACACCACACGCCCGTTCTACGATCTACTCGAGGATCGCGGAAGGCGCGATGGGGTGTAATCGCGTAGCGTCTCCGCCGACCCCGCCGCGGAACGTCAAATTATTACCATCGCCCGGAGACGTGATGGATTTTAATTGGCCACGAATTAAGATTCCTGCGCGCGAGATATTACAGTACCTCCGCTATCGACTTGACGTTCTACACAGCTTAGATCGAGCACGAGATACGATGCAAATTTAACTCGAATGAAACACGAAGAATCGTTCCAATAATAACTTACAATTAATCGATGAATAATATATGCGCGACGCGATTTTAGTTAGTTGGAACACCGTTCGCGAAAGTTAACGAATTTATACTTTTCAAAAACGACGATTCGAAAAAATATAAGAGTAAGAATGGATAGAGAAATAAATAAACTTTATATATAAATGTAAAAATATAGTAGCGTATATAGTACGCAATATATTTTTTTCAATAGTATATAAATAAGTGTGTGTAAAAATTGATTTGTCCTTTTTCACAGCATTAATGTGCCACCTGCGAAAGTCAATTACGTCGTCAGCTTCACGACTGTCATTCGGTATTGTTCAGCCGAGCCATTTCAAAATTGAGTAGACACACGTGCAAATAAACACGTGCCACAAATTACTTAATTTACCAACGATCATAAGCCCGGGTCATTATGCGTATGCAATTTTAGAGTTTCCTGCCACAATTACAGTGACACCGGACTAACTCTCCCAATAATCACAGCGAGGATTCGTTGGAACGTCGATATCGAGATATGAAAAGTGAAAGCACGCAAGTTTTGTATTTGTGTTAAATACATTGCAACGAGCGCGAGGAAAAAAAAAGCGTCGGTAGAAACGGATGCGAGATCGATTTTATCCTATTGTAAAGAGTTTGTTATAATAAATTTAAATGGTAGAATATTGTATTCATCGCCAAAGAGAAATCGATGCCGGGTGTTATCATATTACCAGTTAAAGAGATGAAAATCGAGTAGAGTATCGGGTACGTAATATTTTTATCACAGACGCGAATCGGGGGCTTCCGAAAATTCATCCAAATTCACTTTGAACAGGCAAGAAAAGGCAATATAAAGCCGGCTGGCGGGCCGACTGACTTTTCGACAGATTTAACGTTGCGTTCCTGTACAAACATATACGTAACGAACATCGTACGTATTTTATTCCGAATGGTGTGTTCCACCAGCTACTGCGTGCTCCAATGATAACGAATGGCGTGACGTTCGTCGGGCTGACAATCGCCGTTGGAGCCTACGGACTCGTAATTGACACTCGCTCGTTTACACGCCACGAACGTGCGTGTCATGAAGAATGATGATGCCAAGCCGTTTATTCGCGGTCGTAACGTTGATGACGTTGCTATTCGGGGCTGCGATCCTATAAAATTTAGGTAAACATGGCTGCACCGCTGCGCACGATGACGCGAAAAGGTGGACGTAGAAAAGGTTTCGAGGGTTCCGCCCTCGAGAATCATTTCTATGTTTTCATTTCTATGTTTTCTCAGGTATTTTTCTTCTTCAGGAAGAAAATAATCGTTACAGTAACGCCGGACTTAAAAAATTAATTGATACATAAAATTGAAATGAAGCGAGTAAAATCCCTTATACGCACCGATTATAAATTCACTGTCCAGTTATGCTTGAATAATTGATTTATAAAATTAATTTATTTCCAAATCGATTCAAATGCGAATGGTATTGTACCGCAAAACATTAATTAGATTATATTTTTCAATATAACATTTGTCATCTCGCACTCCAAGCGCGTCGCGCATCGCTTGGAGTGGGGAAAACGGTATCGAGTTATGACAAATGTGTGTGTTATAATGAAAAATATAATTTAATTAACATTTTGTGGCGCAATATTATTCGCATTCGATCGAATTTGAGACTAATTTCATAAATAAATATTATTGAAGCGTATAACTGATAGTGCAGATTTTATGGCGAATAAGGAATTTTATTCACTTTATTTTTATGTACCAATTCCTCTTCGAGTCCAGCGTTATTGTAATAATTATTTTCGGGTCTTATGAAGAAAAATACATAACCGTGGAAATAAAACGCCCTCCGAGCGAAACTCTTGAAAATTTCTATCCTCTTTTCTTCTCCGTTTTTAGAGCGTGCGTCAGAGATAATCGGACACGTATATAGATTATTGGTATAGAACTGCTCTGGCATGCATTAATTAATATTTAAAATAATTAATTCTTTTCGTGCATTCGACTCCAATAGCTAGCGCTCGCGAGATTCGAGCGAGCGTTAATTACGTGAAATGGGAGAACAGGTTCTTGATATGATTTTTATGAGAAACGCGAATCTGTTGTGATACGGAGACTGTAGAAAATGGGGAATAAAATTTGCAGAGAACGCTTTCACATTTCGAAACTTCGCTTGGGCTTGAGCAAACTAGGGATTTGCGTAAATTCGCAGATAACGCAATTGAAATAAAATAAATAACGTATAATTGTTTGAAATAACACGTTTTCAAACAGTGAGTAATCGCGACGCAGTATACACCATCCCTATCCGTTTTAACAGCTTTTGCATTGTAACGGAATATATAGAATCATGCACTTCGAATAACACTGCAGAATTCTCGATAAATAAACAATCGTTTTATCAAGAGAATCACATTTGATAGTAGAAATAGGGTATAATCGAGTAACATCAATATTTTCTGCAAAATGTCCGGCGAAAGTATCGGTTGCATTTCTAACTTCTGCATTGTTAAATTCGAAACGTTCACGCTCGCGGAATCGTTTCTTTTGTTGTACAATTGCAACGCGTCGAAATACTGCGAAACGTAGTTCGGTTCCGAGTATAAAGACGGAACATAACACCTGATCTTTAAAGTAAACTTACATTTTACAATATATCGATAACGGAAGGGGAGGGAGGAAGGGAGGGAGGGACGGGGCGAGACTATCGAGAACTCTCTTCGAGCTCTTTGAACTTTTAATGAATAGGTCTCATAAAAATTTTATGGCAGAAGTTTTCGTGCAATTTTTCACTCGTAACAGAAAGGAAACGGGCGGAGTTTCCGTTTGAAATGATTTGAATAAGATTTCAAGAAATATTCCATCTTCACGGAACTTTCTCTTGCACCAGCCCGCACCAGTCAGCGCGATGAACGGCGACGTGCCACGTTAATTTCGTTAATTTCATGACAAGATCATCACCCGTCGTTTCCGAGTAATGTCTACCGACTCGTCGTACCGTGACAGACTCCCTTGCATCTTTATCGAATGAAATTACCAGCGCGATCGTGGCGTCGAACAAATTCATTCATTCACGTTGAATTGAATTTAATCGAGTAGCATATTTCTACGAAAATTCGAACACGTGGATAAATCCATTTTAATCAAATCGACTATATTAATCATAATCTATCGTAACCAAGGGCATGATTTATTAATGGGTTTACTTGCAACATTAATGTTCGCAACATTTATATTGCAGGACCTAATTTGATTGTTGACCGACGATTTGAGGAAAGTTCGATCGAAGAGTCGGTCGAGGCTGCGCCGAAAAAAAAAAAAAAAAAAAACTCTTGATTTGTACTCTAGTACGAAAGGCACATTCGATGAAATAAAAATCACACAGTTTTATCCAACTAAACATCGTTACGCCGTAATTGTACGCAGTACACAGGGGTGGATGTTTGCCCCGTTACGCTCGTGATCAAGAGAGGCAGTAGGCCTCCCTGCGAAGGACCCTAGTTAACGAATACAGATCGATAAAGTTACCCCCATAAAACTCGGCCCTTTTCCCTCGGTCCTTATTTCCGACTCAGTATAAATAGAAGAGAAAACCTGCCAACTCAAGTCCCCGAGACACGGAGGCTTACCTATTTTCAGGCCTTCCGCCCCCCCCCCTCCCCCACACACTCCCTTATCTATCTCTCCGCCACACATACGTTCACAATAACGTTTTCCCGTTTCTCCTATCCGCCCCTTCTTGTCGCGTTAACTGGTCGATGGTGTGTATACTCAGTTGCTGGGGTACATGCGAGTGAGTGTACGCAATATGGTGACTCATAGACCGAGAATCCACTTTGTCCCATTGGTCCCCCCTGTGACTGTTCCAGGGTCTCCCCTACCGACGACCGTCTGTTGCAACGTGCTGCTGTATGTGAGATACAACGGCAGTTCTCCCGCTGAATTCGACGTGACAGCTTCGCGGGTAATGACGGATTCGGGAGGGAGAGGCACCCCCGTTTGGGTCTTGAATAATAATTGAATTAAGAGCAGTTGCTCCGATGTAATCGCTTGGAGCGAACTTTCGTTCGAAGTTAATCTTCACCCCCCGTTTGTACTACAACTATAATTGAAAGGGGACTGCTGCGGATCACTGGACTGGACCTATTTAATTCGTATTGTTTGTGCAACCGGATTCTAAAGTAAAATATTGTACATTGCACGAATCATGACAAATTCTACTTCCGCTCTAATGTTACATCATTCGCGTTATCTAT
>NW_017304136.1:890245-894987 GCF_001594115.1 Trachymyrmex septentrionalis | reverse complement strand
TATTGTACATTGCACGAATCATGACAAATTCTACTTCCGCTCTAATGTCACATCACTCGCGTTATCTATCATACACACACACACACACACGCAGATGACAAAGGCCTACGAAAGTAGTATAAATCAATTTTCGTACTCGAAGAGTAACGTTAATGGGAGAGATAAAAAATGCACAACACCTGGTAAACGGTGAAACGTATCGTGGCTTATCGAGGAAAAAAAATTGCACTCGCATTGTTGTCAGGAATGTCTTCGGGGAGCACGAACTATGGGAAAATCGATTAATCCCACGATTACACCCTTAACGAACGAATTTTCCACGCGCCGTGTATTTTTCGGCCAGATGTCTCGAATCCGCGACATTGGGCGGGCGAAAAGCATTCAAATGTAACTCGGGCATCGCATTATTGGAACAAGAGGAACATCAAGATAATCTGCTTACTCAATCGATCTTCTATCATAATAAAAAACTTATGATAAAACAAAATTCGATAAAACTGCCCAGTCAACTCGAAACAAGTCTACAATCGGGCAGACAGACGGATTAATGTTTCATAAAGGACAAACTTAGTTCGTCTCTCATTATCGATCATTTCTCTCTCGGGAGAACGATAAAAATAAAATGATTTATGATTTTGTAAAAGGCAACTCATAAGATTGCAAAATGATAGAAATCTATTGCGATGAAAAACGTAATTTTAAACTCACGCGGCAAATGTTTTTGACGTTTTTGAATTTCAAATTGACGAAACGACGATGGACTTGAGTTTGCGAAGTCATGCCGCGGACATTTCCCAACGTGTCGTACAATATTATCAGGATAATAAAACTTCCCGATTCGAGACTAGAGCCAGAAACTTAGATTGGAGAGGGAGGCACTCCTTTTGTTCACTGTATTAAGAATTATCGTGGGAGAAATTATAATTTTTTTGAGTCCGCATCAGAGAAAAAAAGGAGAGGAAGAAAGAGAGAGAAATTGTGCAGATATATTTACGGCACACTTTCGTAATCTTAAGAACTTTAAAGGACGAAAGATTTGATTTAAACAAACGTATAACACCCGTCATACGAGTCTGTTATTCTTGCGTCTCGCGTATATGTACGTTTGCGTATAAAAGTTATAAACTCATTCTTAACATAATTTTCATCGCAAAATTCAGCACCGCGTTGAAACTTGGAATTTTCCTGTCTCGACATAATCGCGCATACAACCTTGGAAGTATCTAACAGCTATGCAAGATGACGCATCGCTTCGAGAATTTCCGCTGCAGCGCAGCGTCACGATATTTCCTTTTTACTCAACGCTGTAATAATAAAAAGGAACAATCGAATAATAATTTAGTCGATAAGAATTTCAATCTTGGCGGCAGGCACGAGAAAGAAAGAAAAGAAAAATTACAAGTTATAAGGCGCTTAAACTTCTTCTTTGAAAATACGGCACATTTCTGAGAAATTTCTAAAAATACCTCAATAAGATATAAAATGACTCGTACCATTGACGTTCTGTGGCCGTGAAGCATTGATATTTTTAGACAAGCAATGTCATTCCATGATTGTAGAAGAATCAATATTCCCAAGTTATGAATATATACGAATATCCTTTTTCTTCTGTTCGCGAATATATAACGGAATGCCGTATTCTATCAATCCCAAGTTGTCGCAAAGTGAGAGTGTTTCAACAGTTTTACCGAGATGTCAATAAGATTATCAGCTGCTGTCCGAGTTAATTTTTTACCTGGACCGTCGGGTTTACAGGAATTTTATCCGTTCTACGTCCCATTTTTAAATATATATTCAATCAATAAAATAATGAATTTACATAATGAGAGAAAATTTATAAACAACATTGATAGTTCAGCGACGTATCTTTTAAGGGCTCACTTTTAACTCTAAAGTTACATCATAAATTTTCTTACTAAAATTGCTTGTCCAGCGCAATTAAAACTACCCTAGTAATCGCTATAATCAAGCATCATATTCAAGCATCTTTATGATATGATGCTTGATTTGCAGGATCAAATTATTAAAATTGCTTGTCAATTCAGTTCGCGATTACTACAGTAGTTTTAATTGCGTTTATAGTCCGGAAAAACAATTCGGCGCGCAGTTCGAAAAGACTACAAAATATGGTATATATGCAAGTACATATATAGTGTATTAGTAATTCAAGATTGAATTATTTTAAGCAATGAAGATCCAGCTTCGACCGTAATAGGCATTTCACAAATTTCTCGTATCGATTGATTTTCTCGCATACGCGGTCTAAAATAAAGATTCTTAATATTGTTAAAATAGTTTTATCATTTAACATAATAGATTCTTATATTTATTACAAAAAATATATATATTGTTTTATTAAACGTTCTTTTACATCTTCAACATCTTGTTAAATATATTAAATGTTTTAATAAAATATTTATAAACGAACGTTAAGTGCGATATGTATAAAACATGGTTCAATTTTTTTTTTGATAATATGTATTTTATATATTAAATAACACTAATTAATTATTTAATTAGTGTTATTTAATTAATTTAATATTTTACTCCGCCAAGCTCTGTTTTTAAAATTGTTTGGAAAATTTTGTGACTTTTTATTAAATTTTCTATTTAATTTTATGATCACTATTTTTCTCTAGTTTTGCCGAATTAAATTCTAAAAGAGGAAAAATCTAATTTTTTCAATCCGGCAATCCTAGGCGGAAAGCAATGAGTCCGTCCTTCATAACGCACAAGAGGAACACGCAAAGAGGACGACCTTCGGGTCGCACCCGTTGCACATGAGATTTATTTTTAGAAAACCATTAGAAAACCCTACTAAAGGCTACTATAGGTATCCTGGCCGTGTCACGCGCCAAGAACTCGTTTCGAGCTCACTCGCGCGGTGCGCGCACACCTCGGGTCCTACGAATAAATTATATCCGTGCACGCGTCGTGCCGTGCATTGTGGCGTCAGCTGCATCTAAACACGGGGAAAAAAAAAAAGATTCTTTCTTCGGAGATATTTATAAACGCGTACTACGCCATACTGATGACCGAGTGTGTCTCTTTCAGCAAGAAGCCAGCATGATTCATTCAGAGAGATCCGGTGAGGATCTTCTTCCGAAGGCGGATTGAGATCTCGAAGGAAGCCGCACGTGGGACGCACTATCCGAAAAATCGATTTCCACGCACGACTCGGACTGTATACGCGGTTGAAAGCGAGCGTGTCACGACGCCCGTTCGCACGCGCGCGGCAATTGTATTTATCGCAATCGGTTTCGCGCTTTCAATATTAGCCATCCACGAACGCGCCGTCCCGAACGTTCCGCGCAGTTTCATTCGGGATTTAGCAATTTCCTGCGACGATATTTCCTTTTATTTCAATCGGAACGCTGGGAAATTCCAGCTGCGCCATGGTGGGCGCGGATGCGATGAAAGACCACGCGCGCGAAGAATCATTTAGCGAGCTGAATGCCTGGCAACGTGATCGCCCGTTGATTGCGCGCGATACGTTTACAGATTTATCGACAAGCTTCGTGTAACGGTACCGGAAATGGTCGCAAAACCTCCCCCCCCCTTCACCCCCCACCCCCACGATAAATGCGACATAAGTTGTATAAACTACAACTTTTGCATTTTATTTTGTTATCAGTCGTGGAAACGAGCATCCGATCTCCGCTCGATCCGCAAAAAAATGGATGCATGTTCGGTAGTCCCGAATTGTGTACTCTTGTAGAGAAAAATTAATTTTTCATTGGCTTTTGTTCTTTCGCTTTTACAACATAGCTGCAATGTGTTTCGCATATAGTAATATTTTATGCGTATACGTTAGATTATCCACTCGGAGAGAGAGAGAGAGAGAGAGAGAGAGAAAGGGTGGGGGGGGGAAGGAGGAGAGGGGAGGAATGACTGTCCCCCAACGTCAGTCGCACGATCATTCCCAATTGCCATAGGAGAACCATTAAGATCACGTGTTTGTACGTAGTTGAACGTAAATCCAAAATTCCTGCAAACGACATGTCGCATGACTCTAAATAGCCCTCCTCCTCTGCCCAGAATATATACATAGCAATGAAAATCTTAATCTCTCCATGGCAGCAAATTTACGACAGAACCAACACATCGTACCTGGTGTTGGTGAAACACATGTTTATCTATTTAAATAAGTAATTTCGAAAGTAATCTCACATCAATTTATCTCAATAAATAATAGCGTAAAGATACAATATGTATATACTTACAATAAAATAAGATTTCTTATATTAAAATAATTAACAAATTACAAATGGAAATCTTCTCTGGACTTTAGAAATCGGCGCTGTAATAATTGTGCATATATATATTATATATATACACATATATATATATATTGTATCTTTAGTAAAGATATATGTATATTATATGTAAATGTGTCTCTAGTTGCGATAGTTTTAATTGTGCATTATTCTCACTCTGTATTTTTGCTAATATTTATTAAATTATTATTTGCTTTCTAATGTTACTTATCACTTGATTCTTAATTCTTATTATTACTACAGCTCGTAAAGAGCAATTTATTACGAACAATAGAAAAAAACTTATGGGTTGGTATAAAACTTGGTAACCAAACTTTCTCACATATTCCAATGTTGATTGAAATGTTGTTTGATGTAACCAGAATATTGGACAAAATTTCATTGTTACAGACTATATCATTTACACTACATAATATGAGATCCACTTCGGACCAGAAGCTCTGATGAAAGCGTGTTAAATATTAC